>NC_036639.1:13438736-13516778 GCF_002806865.2 Cucurbita pepo subsp. pepo | reverse complement strand
AAAAAAAAAAATCACATTAGTAAAGATAAATTTCAAATTGGAGCACATAAAGACAGCATAACCTTGCCATGGCTAATCGGGTCCTCTGGCCCCCAGATAAGTTGACCCCTCTTTCTCCAATATGAGCCATGTCACATCCAGCCATTAATGAAATATCAACATCTAGAGCACAAGCCCATAAAGTATCCCAGTATCTGCTCAAATTGAATTCAACAAGTTTATGAATCAAAAGCTTGTGGATTGAAATCAGAGGAAATTTTATTGAACCTAAAAGAATAAGAAGAAGAAAAGAACAGGCTTCATAAGATAATTGAAACAAGCAATCTTGTAATACACTGCACAGATTCACCTTTGAGGGTCATAATCCTTTCCAAATAATATGTTATCACGAATTGTTCCAGAAAGTATCCATGGGACCTACAGAGACAAAATGGAACGTGATAAGATTCTTTTTCCAAAATGTATGCATAACAGGTCAGTTATCAGACAAGAACAAAAACCTGGGATACATATGAAATCGATCTAGTTGCATGTACAGAACCATGTAGAAGCCGCATTTCTCCCAGGATTGCACTCAATAAGGATGTTTTTCCTGAACCAACCTGAATTAAATACCTTTAGAATAGATTGTGAAAAGCGAGCTATGAAGTACAAATTCACCTCATAGATTTGATAAACAAATAACTATACTGATGCTAGATTCTCAGCCAACGGCATTTATTATCATTCTAAAAAGTTGCAAATACAAGAAAATAATCTGCTAGAAAATGTAAGCCCACTATCAATTACTAACAAATGAACCAACAAAATCAGTTAACTCGAAGAAAAACTACAAAATGACCTGTATTTACACTACGCCGATTCCCTCCCTCTTGAAAGATAACTTATTCTTCAGTTTAAAAGATAAAACTTATTCTTCAGTTTAAAAGATAATCAAGACAGAAAGGATGTTTCAAACTGATTTCTACCAAAAGAAATCAAATTTAAAATGTCTTCTTCAGCTCACCAAAATAACAGTTCAATTGTTAAATCGAACACTCATACAGTTGATATCAGTTTCGGTGGGTTATGTTAAAAAACAGTAGACGCTCGTGGGGTGGAAACTTCATTTCCTGCTGTCAAATTCTTACTTGCTGACATCATTCTTGATCTGGATCATTCTCTCAATCCAATACTAAAATGATTCAATCTACAATTTGTAAAACTCCAAGAATTCTCAACCAAGAGAATTATTAATATAAGAACTTTCTTTTATATTCAAGAGTGTCTAGACCAATTTGTGCATAACTCGATTAATCTCACTGGAAAAATTCAAGATCTGATGTAGTAAGATTAGTGATTAATTAGATATTTAAGTCAATTCCACGGTTAAATAGGATTAAGATCAGTTTGTTTATCATGTTGGTTAATTTGGATTAGGATTTGTTGAAGGATACATTTCAGGTCCCTACCCGGAAAGGTGAGCCCTTGCCCTTATATGAGGTTAGATTACATGGGTATACAAGATAACAAAAGACTTACTAACTAAAATTAAAAACTAAATAAATAGACAATACAAAAAATTACAAATAGAACCCTAAATCAAACTTATCATGAAAATTTCATAAAGCTTACCTCTCCAATAACGGCAACAAAGGAACCCTTGTAGATCTCCAGAGTCAAATTATTTAATAAAATATTTGGTTCTACTTCCTTGCTGCTGGACCAAGAAGAACATGCATTAGACATGAAAACTGCAGTTTCTTTAACATCAGATTCTGCCTGGTCATTGTTAATAATTGGGGAAGGAGAAATATTTGTTCTATCTGGTTCAATGCAAGATAGAAATCTCGTCAATCGTCGAAGAGATATGATGGCCTGGCCATGTATTTGAAAAACTAATTAGAAGAAACATATAATGAGCTCAACAAAATTAAAGTCATGGGCCATAAAAAACTTACATCAATCATTCCATTAATGACCCAAGGGAATGAATTTAGAGGAGAAATCAAAGTGTTAAATAGTGCCAGGCAGGTGAAAACCTGAAATTAAGGTTGGTAAAAATAATACAATAAATGCATTTTCCTGGAAAGATCGACTATTAGGGGGAGTGCAGAAAAGGAGTTAACAGGATATGAAGTACTAAACATATACGACGAGTACAGAGGATACGGTTAACAAAAAAGTAAACAGAAAATATAAAAAGAAGAGAAAGAAGAAAAGATACCGTTGCAGCATCAAGTTTATATCCCAACAGTGAGAAAAGTCCAAATGTAAACAGAGAAAACAGGGTTGGTGTAGTAGCCCAAAAGAATACGCACCATGCATCTAGGTACTTCCGTGTCTGATAATATAAATTAAAATGTTTATCAGATAATATACAAGCATGGTTCATAGGCCTAATTAATCATGGACCCATATCGACAATGAAAGAATTTTCTTACACTCAAATAGGAGACTTCAAGAGATCTTGTCTTCATCAACCAATCAGAAAAAAGCAGCTCCCACCCATGTGTCTTCAAAGTATGAATGTGAGTCAATATTTCTCCGGTTCTCCTTATTCTATTAAAGAGTAACATAAATCATCTGAAGAAAAAAACTCTAGTGAACTATTAACTTTAAGCTCTCTCACAGTTATTCACTTAGATGACTTTTCATTATTTAGTCTAATTATTACCCCAAAACGTGTTGGTATAAATATATATATATATATATATATAGCCAATTGAGATCATCTTTGATTTTTTTCAAGGCAAAAGGATATCAAAGGAGGAAAGACTTGATTATTTCAATTCTTTTAACAATGAAACTTTTCAGTGATGGAATGAAACGAGACTAATTCTCTACAGCTTTTTGGTGTGCTCACTCAGACTATTGCAGTTGCAACTATCCCATTGTTGATATCTATCGTCGTTGGAAAGTTTTTCATTTAGAATAAAAGAAATTCTATGTGTTTACTTTTTCGTCTTCAAGTTTCTGATGTTGGCAGTTGATTGGAATAGTTAAGCAGGGTCATGAGGCTTTTGTAAACTTTAAAAGGAGACCTTGCTAGGCAGGTGATTTTTTTTTTTTAACTTTCAAGCATATCGGACTTATTTCTTGTTATACAGGTCTTCATCCAGAAGTTTGTACTTGGTAACTTTTCACTACTTGAATAAAAAAAATTTCTTCTCCGACTGAGCGAGTTGAGAGACAAAGGATGTACAGCTACCCAAGCCTACTCTGCTCAAACAAGCATGTGACCTCACATTTCTCAATGAACTGGAGAGAAAAATGATGATTTGCCCATACAAATTGCAATTTTCATTCAAATAGTATAACTTTAAAAAAATAACACATACATACATAATCACAAGCATTAACATGTCAATCAAAAGAATACGAAATAGTTAGAGAAAATGAAAATTAAATATGTCCAAGAAGTTATAATTTCATAGGCTTAAAAAAGGTAAAATATTTCTTATTCAAATAGAGAAAAAGAGCATCGAATATTTATAATTATGCAAAATTTAAAACAGAGATTTAAAGCATTCTGAAACAAAGATGTCCATGCAATTATACTTCAAAAGTAAGTTTAGTCTCCTTCACTCAGAATACTAAGTTTTTAATACTTTTGGTTATGCTTAGTACTGAAGCTTACAGGAAAAAACAATAAATAATCTAATTTTGTACTGTTGCTTGAAGTTCTGATGGTAGAAATTTCGAGAGTCGGGATGTCAAATACAGACATGTTACAGAAACTAAATTATTTGTGCCTTGCTTTGAAACAAAAGCACAAGTTTTGGGGGAACAGAGAGAGAGAGAGACAAACATTTAACCAAACGCAAAAAGCACCCAAATATCTGTAAAAATTATGCTCTTGTACACGATTGGTCTTTTCATTGGTAATTTTAACATCTACAACAATGTGGAGAATGGAGAAGATAAATACCTTTCATCTTTTTGCTTCATCATTTCCTCAGTAGCGCTTGCTATCATTTCAGATATCCACTTATTCACTAGTCAATTTATATGAATATTTGGTGAGCATAAATAAAGTAACAGATACAGCATTGACAGAAGTAACATTGGACAACTCTAGAAAGAAAAGATTAAAATAAGTTTAGATGGTATGCTACAGAAGCAAGGAAGGTTAAGGTATACCTGGAATGAGTAATATGGTTATTGCAATTCCAGAAAGAAAGGCAAATTTGACTTGAACGTATAACAAATACAATGCGACTCCTATTTGCAAAGGCAGGCTGAAAGTATTTAGACGTTACCACGATTAAAAATAAATCCAAATCCTCTCTCACACTTCAACAATTATTTCTCAGAATAACATGACTTTTAGTCCAACAAAAGAGAATAAAAAGGAAATAATAGTTGAACCACTAGGCCAGCTATAACAATTGGATCAATTTCATATTTAAAAGATATAATATGTTGATTAGATCCCTCTGGAGGAATTACTGCCCCCTCCAGGCTGTCTGTTTTTTCTCTAAAACAAACACAGATTGAACTCAAAAAAAAAAAAAAAAAAAAAAAAAAAAAAAAAAANAAGATAAGCGTCATTACCTCCACATATCATGAAAACTGTTGCACAAGTTGACAGTTCTATCAGTATCAACAGACATAAAAGTCTGGATCTCTCCAGAAGAAAATTGTGATCGTTCTGCTAAGCTAATGGATAGACACTGTAGTAAAAGTAATTCATGCTTAAAGCCAAATTTTGAAAGAAACGTATATAGTCAGTCACAGATTATGTATTGTTTAAAAAATAAAGAGGTCATTCTAACAAGAAATACAAGAAATGAAAAGGGCTTTACATTTCCTTAACATCGCGGACCAAAATATGATGAACAAATTGTATATAACTACAAGCAATGGAGGAAAATTAGTATTGAGAAATACTACCTAAAAAGGATTCACTTTAGCCTATTAGTTAGATAGAATATTGGCCATATCCACACAAGTCATACAGCTATTAGGTTTGAGACTTCCGAGGCACACGCCACAAACAGGCTTCATTAACAAAACCTTGCTTTTTCTAAGTGAGGCACAGGGGATGCGCCTTGGGTCTAGGCTCACACCATAGTGGGCTTTTTAAATCACTGGTTATCTCCTATTTGAAAAGATAAGAATAAATAATAGAGAAAAAAAGACCAAACCCAAAAGTTTTCAATTCAAAACAAGTCGAACAAAATGCATTCAATAACATGAAACCCCATAAAGAAAATCATGACCTAAAAATACATCTTTTAAGTGTGTTCCAATCATAAAAAGACACTGCGTTTGCACTGCCAAGGTTAAATTTTGAATAATAGGAGGAAGAATGCTTACTTTCTGGTAGATGATGGTCATGATACTAGATCGTAACTTTAGCTTCAGTTTGGACAGATGGAAAGTGTATTGGGTATCTAAAAATGATCTGCACAATGAAACCAATAATTTCTAATTTTCTGTTAGATGACAATGAAGGGAAAAAAAGTATGTAGATGCCTGCAACTGGCCAGTAATTTGCACGCAATATAATCAAGCAATATAATCAAGCAATATCGATGAGATCCTGAAAGTACAACTTTCGAAGAAAGTAGGAACAATTTTTTTTTTTTTTAAACAAGAAACGAAACTTTTCAAAAAAGGATAAATTTAAAGAAAACAGCCATTTAAATTGCGACAACATTTGCTTGTTCCCTCTTCTTCAATTCTTTTTAGATTTATGCTCTACTCTGAGTAAAGATTTTCCTGAGTAAAGGCATGGTGAAAATTAATTAGGAGTGACCGGTGTGCTTTCTTCTAGAACTCCTAATAGTATTTGGATTGAAGAAGCATAAAAAGAATTCCATATTGGACAAGAAGTTACAATTATGTACCACCTTGCTAATACCAGCATTTTTGGGAAATGAATGAACTTATTGTGTATACTACAACCAAATCATACTTTTACTTGCATAAAAAAAAAAAATTACAAGTTCCTCAGGGTAACTCCACCTTTAGCTACTTCATTTATGAATTTCATAGTTATAAAAATGCATGGCCTGATAAGATGCACCATTTTTTTGTATTGAATAACAATATAGAATTTTATTCAATCTTAGTACTTCATGACCATTAGATATTGAATTCCATATTGGAATGAACCAATTAAGTTTTTTTTACCTTAATCCAGCATTCAAATTTAAGCATGTAAGCACTACTTCTTGCCATTTCAGTGTGGAACAGAGAGCATCCGATTGCTCGGCATTTTCACAACGAACGAGTGCTTGGTCAGCGCAGAAAGGGTTTAACAAGCATAAATGCTCAGATGGGTCTGAGGCACTTTGTAATCTTGTACCAATCGTTGTGAAATTGCTTTCGAGTGATGACAACAGCAATGATCCATGGGAAAGGGAAAGGTTCAGCGGGATGGACGGGAGTCCACAATTTTCAAAACAGAGGATATAAGAGCAGCTTTAAATGTAAACTTTAGTCTATGAGAGCCACCTTGACAAGCATTCCTTTTTGTCCTGGTCTTCTCGACCCAAAAGTTATATTCTATAAAACATTCTTCCTTGAAGAATTTTTGTGTCAATGAGGTGGTGACAAAGGTTCTGAAGGTGGCTACCAGCCATTTCAAAGATTCTCATTTCAATGTGATGAAGAAAGTTGTCTCCGGAGTACTTCTATATCCTGACTCTAGTACCTGCGTATCTCTTATCGACCTCAATTGAGTAAATCTTCCTTTCAATGATGGTTGTACATTTCTTCAATGAAGGGGATGACACCATGGGGTTTGTGGGAATATGATCAGAAGAGGGTGGGAAGGGTTGAACGGGTGAGAGTCATCTTTGTTGCTGGTTGGGGCTGATGGGAATGATGGAGAAGAAGAGGGAGGGATAAAAGGAGGGTGATGGTGAAGTTTTATTCAAAATAAGAAGCAAAACTAAAGAAAAGGGGTCCTTTTATCAGAGAGATATTCGTATCCTGTAATTTTACCAACCAAGTTAATTTGTAGTTGGTAGGATTTTTTCTATTTTTAAGTTTACTACGTAAAGTTGATCGTTTGTAACTTTTCAAATCTCAATGAAAAGTTTTGTTTTTTGTCAACAAATGAAGAAAGATTTTAACTAAATTACTTTGGTGGTGAAAAAACTGCAAAGCCTAAAATCAGTTTCGTCTCTTTCCTTGAAGTAGTAAATAAATATCACAGACGAATAAAAAAAGAATGACAACGTAAATCATAAATGATATATAATGAAAAGAACAGCATAAGGCAGCCAAAATGTTAAAGAGTTACTTGAAGATAGAGGTGAGGCCCAAAGATATTGCAAGAAAATAGCCATCGGATGTCCTACTACCTGAATAAATAAAAGTATAAATGTCAGTGAATCATCTTGCCAATAAAAAATTTATGCAACGGTGATCGAACTCTCAGAACAGCATATGACATCTTTTTTTAAAAAAACCCTTTCTTAAACTAGTAAGCGTTGTATTGAGGATGAAGATAAGCACCACAAGCCACGGGTCTTTCGTAGTAATAAAGAAGTTATTGTTTATGTCTGCCCCGTGGTTCTATACCTACTTCGCTAATGTAAAGAACACTAAACTGTGCGAACGAAATGTAAAGCAACATTTTGTCAGTGGAATTAAAAGTGTGCAAAACTATTTGATGTAAATATGAATGACCAGGGGGTAAAATGGAAGAATAAGGAGGATGTCAAATATTCATAAACCAGTGACAAAGAAAAGATCAGGTATGTAAGAACCTTGTTGGAGAAAACGAATCAACCGATTGAGAAGCATTGGTCCAACAAAACTAAGACAATCATTAAGCACCTGAACAAGGTAAAATATATATCTAGTCAATGAATGAGATCAAGTTATGGACAAAGCAATGTTATTGCATGTTGCTAAAGCCAAAAATGGTTACTGACTATGTTTTAAATATGTTTTTCTTTATGTTTTTGACAAGAAACTTTCATATAATAATCAAAAAGCAGGGCAACAACTCAACAGCCTAAGGGCTGGGGGATGAGAGAGCCCCCACTCAAGGACCTACTTACAAACAGCCTTCTAATCGGTAAGAATCAAGGAGAGGGGGAAGTTATTTTATGTTTTAAATATGTAAGAAAGAAAGTATGAATTAGAAGCTTCAATCACGTCTACAACCCTATAAAATGAAAGCCTTGCACACTTAAGATAAGCAAGTACCTTCAGTAAACCAAGAGAGACATATGGCCAACCATATGCACGACAGATTGCCCAAAAAAACGATGGATTTGAACCATTCCTCGAATATTGACCTTTCCAGCAGATTAACAACTTGTTGTGGCAGAAAGAGGGATCCATATCAGTTGGAAGCTGCAACAGATCTTCAAAACTCAACTGCTTTTTAACACCGTCGTTCATAACTGACATGATAGAATTGAATGTCAAAAGATTCCAACAGCTTTGCTTATCTTCCTTCTGAACCAATAAAACACAATAATCAACTAGCTATCATAATTCACGTGAGACAGAAGAGTATTAATTAAAAGGCATATTCATCAAATGATAGCAAACTTAAACGAAACAACAATATGGTTCTTGATCTAAGGGCACAAAGGATAGAAGAAAAGGTAACACAAGCAGAATTAGTAGACATCTTTAGTCAAGATTGATCGATGATCACAGAAAGCAAGGAACACCCGAATGCAACTAAGGTTTGAGATCCTATCTTCTAGCAATTTTTCCATACAAAGAATTTCAACTGATCAGAAAGGAGATGAAAAGGAATGCAAAAGATAAAGCTTCTTTCTTACATTATTTCCCATAAGACTTTCCTCTAAGTCCACATCCACAGATAGAAGTGAATCTTCCATTGAACTGCATACAGTCAAAATAAAGATTTCCTGAGTAGAGAATTGATGTGTATAACATACATAGAACTTACGGAATATCACAAATGATACAGAAGATAATATATTTCATTTCGTTAGAAGTTCATCTCAAAGTTGGACACAAAACGAGATAATTTCTCATCCAAACACAAAGGTTTATGACTCTGGAAGAGTAATATATGAGCTCAACTCGTTAAAGCCTATACTCTCATCTAAGAGGTCAAAGTTTCAAATTTTCACTTCTATTTTTATTTAGTTAAGTAATTAATTTTTGGGTTAATTACTTTATTAGTATTTACATTTTCTTGTGAGGCTATACAATTTTGTGGTCTGGTAAGAGTTTCACCATTACCATCTTGTGAACAACATAACCATTGACCACAAAACATAGCATGGCTCGTAGAAGCTCGAGGACAAGGACAAGGAGATCAAACAGAGAATGGGATCCCCCATTGAGCTGATGATGATGATGAAAAGAAAGCTTCTGTAAAGAGTTCTAAAATTCTTCATTGAAAAAAAAGTCTACGCAAATGAAAGAAGCATAGGAAAGAGTAAACCGATAGCAGCTCATTCAACACTACACTGAAACTAAAGAATCTGAAGGAGGAAGGAGAGTCAATCCTCGCAAGGAAATGCTTCACGTAGGTTCGAGCTGCCGACATTAATGGAAATGATCATTCTTTCAAACGAGAAAAATGCCAATGGCTGATCAACTAAAGGAAGAAACAGCATTAGACTTGTATTGTCGAGTATCGAGATGAAGAACAATTCTACGTCCATTTCAGCTGCCGTAGTTGTATGAAGCTTCAAAATTTGCAGCTCTACAGTGTTAATGGAAGTCCTTGAGCATGCAGAGGAGGGGAGTGTGTCAGCTAGCTGGAGGAGGAAGACGAAACAGAGTTGAAGCTACTGTATCCTATTGGGTTGGGCCTAAGAGTTGAAGATAAACAGTTGGGTCATTGGAGGATTGGGCCGAATACAACGCCCAAGCCCATATACTGACTAGGAATTACTATATGGGCCGGTCAATGGTCTGATTCGGTGCGTAGTGGAGTGGCCAATAATAAAATATATTTCTTTTCGAAGAGATTGAGAATATTTTTAAAAAACTAAATTAATAAAAATAACTATTTTGCCATTAAAATATCCCAAAACTTTTAAAAAATTTAATAATATTATACTTATACATAAAAACATTAAAAAAAATTAAAAAAATTAAGAAAAAAACTCAATTTCAATATATAAATACTCTTAAAACTGTTTCAAAAAAAAAAAAATTCAATAGTATTATTAATATTATTAAAAAAATTAAAAAACGAGCGTAAACTTTCAAAAATATCATTAATATTTTCAATCTTCTAAGAAAATTTTAAAATTTTATTGTTAATATATGGACGAAAATTAATTATTTACATTGTTGATCATTTTTCCCTCGATTTTCTTTTTCTCTTCTTCTCCAACCGATAGCTCAACGATTTCTCATCGTGTTTTTTCCCTTTCTTAAATACCCTCTTATTAACTAATCGATCAACCTTATAATATTGTCTCTATAAAATCAGTGTGTTTAAAAAAGAAAATTCATGTGAATAAAGAAAAAAAAAAAAAGAACGGGTCAAAATACATTTACCACCTACCTAAGATTTAAAACTCCCTACATTTTTGTGGTAACTGAATGTTATAGGATCGAACGTTTATCCCTATTAATTAAGGTACGTGTAAGATGACTAGTTCAAACGCTCGGAGATAACACTGAAATAAAACCAATATGTCAAACCGTCTTTTGAAGTTCTATGTCCACAACTTGTACCACCAATACCAAGCATTTTGGCAGGAGAAGTTGTTCATTTTGGGGGCTTGAAAATACTTAAGAGAACAAACATAGTGAGACCAATTGGAAGCTCACATACCAAGCAACAACAAGAATTTGATGCATCCCTACAAAGTGATGCAATTAGCATTAACAGAAGAGGGCCTGAATTGAATCCCTCACAACGAAACTGTCCAAGAATCACAAACCAACTAAAGGAGCATCAAGTTTTGGCTTGAATCGAGAGTGACGAGACATTTGTTTCAGAAAAGCTAGCTATATTTGATAGAGATAAGCTGTTCTTGAGCTTGATTCGGAAAAAGCTTTTTCGGATGATGGGAAGCTTAACATAAGTACGACGCATCAACGTACGGATGAGCATAAAGGGTATGTTCGTGAGAGTTTTCATATAATAGTAAGACATCCAAAGGTTCCGTTTCGCGAGAGGTTCACCAATACTACCTCGTGGCTAATGTAATCATTTTTATTGACCACAAATTGCAACAGATATGTGAGATCTCACATCGACGGGAGAGAAGAACGAGTGCTAGCAAGGATGTTGGGTTTCGAAGGGAGGTGGATCGTGAGATCCCACGTCGATTGTAGAGGGAACGAAATATTCTTTATAAAGGTGTGGAAACCTTTCTCTAATAGATGTGTTTTAATACCTTGAGGGAAAACCTAAAAGGGAAAGCCCAAAGAGGACAACATTTGCTAATTAACAAACAACAGAGAATTAGGAAGGAAACGTGGAAATATAACGTTAGCATACCTGCTTTTTGCTTGCTCTGATCTGATAATGAATCCTGATGCGCCAAACAGAACATCCAACAAGATAACAAAACTGTAGTTCAGGGATCTGAGTATCTATACAAAGAAAAGAAACAAGAAACTTGTTCTTAATAGGTGCACAGTTTATCTGTTCTTGCTAGTCTATCAGAGAAACCCAACTATACAGTACAGGGAAGTTCAAACAAGAATTTGAAAACAAAACTTGATTCCTCAACATAAGATCATAAATGCAGTTCATCTGAGCACCATAACACTGTTATTTCAAACTTCAAAGTGATATCTATGTCCTTCAAAGTGATATCTATGAGAAAAAATGAGTACCTCAAAATTTGCATACGTCGAAACGAAAACGAGAATCCCGAATATGGCTCTCACAATCCACCATGAACAAAGCATTTTTTTGGTAAAGATGTGTTGAAAGTTGGAACAATTTGCAAAGATTGCAGTGCATGTCTGCATATTCACAATGAAACTCATAAAACAAACAAAAAAGTTGTGCAGAATATGAACAGCTAAGGTTAGATAGCTTACCCAGACTGCAAATAGTGAAGCTGTTGTTAACCACTCATGGTATTCAACAACATCACCGGTGAATAATTTCCTCAGAAGAAACATCATATCAAGAAGTGACAGGAATAGTCCAATGGCTGGAAGGACATACAAGAAAGTTTTTTCCAGAAGACTTTTCTGAAAGTTCTGCAAAAAGAAGATTTGCAAGAAATCAATATGAACATACCATCACTTACAACAGTCTTTAAGTTGCATAAGAACAACTTAAGTGCGTGTTACGGTTCTTATCTAGTGCCACCAAGTGCGCTTTTTGTAACGGCCCAAACCCACCGCTAGCAGATATTGTTCTTTTTGGACTTTTTTTTCGGGCTTCCTCTCAAGATTTTTATAACATATCTACTAGGGAGAGGTTTCCACACCCTTATTTCATTTTCCTCCCCAACTGATGTGGGATCTCACAATCCACTCACCTTTGGGGCAGAGCGTCCTCGTTAGCACTCGTTCCCTTCTCTAATCGATGTGGGTCCCCCTAATCCACCCCCTTTCGAGGTCCAGCGTCTTTGTTGGCACACTGTCTCGTTGGCACATCACATCACAGGAGAGGTTTCCACACCCTTATAAAGAATGTTTCGTTTCCTTCTCCAATCGATGTGGGACCCCCCAATCCACCCTCCTTCGGGGCCCAGCGTCTTTGTTGGCACACCGCCTCGCTGACACATCGCGTGAGAGGTTTCCACACCCTTATAAAGAATGCTTCGTTCTCCTTCCCAACCGATATGGGATCTCACACTTTTGATCCATGCTATGAATTTTTCCAATTTCAATTGTTTAAGATGCATAAATCATTAGGTGACCAACAAATTACTGAATCTAGCATGGAAAAAGCTCAATTTTCTCCTTAATTAACATCTTAGCTTAGTAATGAAGGAGAAATATGATAAGAGGAACATACCCTCCGTCTCCTTCCATCATTTTTCAGAGTAAGTCCGAGCAATACAGTAATGGTGACAGTCAAAACATTTACTCCAAAACCTAAGGTCGTAAGAATTGTTAAGACACAACAATTAAAGGCCAAACAGAGGCAGAGACTAGAAATCAGAGCCAAACTTCTAACATGAAAGGATATATATTCATAAAACACTTAGAAAACCGATGTCCATTCCAAACCTGCAAATACAAAAGGACAGTATCAGCCACCAGAAACTTCATATCGTTCAAATTTCAGTTCGCTACCATTCAATGAATTGTTAATATCAATGGAAAAAGAAAAAACAAGCTAATCATCCCATGAAAACACAGCGCTTCAGAACGACAAGAATGCATTAATGGCAACAAAAATCTTAGTGAGGAGAAAATTACATAAGGAGATTGTGGGCAAACAAGGAGCAAGAACCAGCCCGCCATTGTCGTCATCGCCGCCGCTGAGTGCAATCCCTGCACTGTTTACCATAACAAAGAGGAGAACGATGGAAAACAAAATAAATTTTGGTCCGTTAGAATTTAATGGGGAAATGGGAAATGCAGTGCTGACGAGAATGTTCTGAAAAAGAAAGGCATAAAGAAAAAAAGATGGATCAAAAGAAATCTCTGAGCATTACCAGTCTCAGTCTCAGTTGCACTCCTCCACCTTCTTGGAAAATAAAATATTTAATATTCTATTTTACCTTTTTAAGGTTTTTCTTATTTATTTAATTATTTGCAGATATTATTTTAATCACTACCCTTCCATATTAATTAATACTCATCCATTTCTAGTAGTTTAACAATTTTAAAATAATTTAGTAAATAACACATTTTTTACGACAAAATGATGTAATCTCAATTTTAAAATAAAATAGTAAATATTAATTAAAGCATTTTTCTTTTAGTGCTTTTGTAAAGTGGCGGGGGACGCATGGAAACGCGTATAGAGTGGGTTTCATACGTGTCTTCCACCCCATCAAATAAATTTAAGTATACAAATTATTAACTATTTATTTTTAAATTATCCTTGGAATATTAAATTTATTACAATTTTAGATAAATAATTGACATGATAATATCTAAAATGGTCATTTTAACGATTGTCTAAATTTAAAAAAATAAATTGGCTACCGTTTAAACTAATGATAACGTTGAAAGATTTATATATGTAATTTAGTTTAAATAATATGAGATTTGTATAATTTTTAAAAGTGGTTTGATTATTAAATGATTAGTTAACTTAGATCTATATTTTCTCTAACATTTTATTGTGTTTAATTAACACATCCAACATGAATATAGATAAAAATTGAAAATTAAAGATATTAATGAAAACCAAAATGAGTAGATAAAAATTGAAAATTAAAAGATATTAATGAAACTTTTTATAGTTAAAAGCACTAAAAAAAATTATAAACTTTTGAAAGTTTATAAACCTTTTACTCCTTCCACATTTATTTGTGAAATTTTTTTATTACATATCGTATTTTTTTAATCAAGATGAATTCTTCCCACCTAAATGGTGGTGAAAGTTCTCTTATTTATAATCATTTACGGAATGCAGAAATATGATAAGCTACAAATAATATGAAAATTACAATAAAATGAAAGAATAATGGATGAATACAATACATTTGCCTTCAATAAAAGGGCAAATATGGTAAGCCGTACTATAAAGCAAAATACTAGATATTTACCTTATAATGAAGGGTCGTATTATGTTTAACTGACAGCCCTACCAACAAATATAAGATCTTTGAAGTTGGTAAATAGAAATATGAAAACATGAACAGAGAGAAGAACAAAGGCTTCAAAATTAGGTTGGATGAGCCAAGTTTTTTTCTACATCTACATACATTTCATGTTGGCATGAACCAGAGGAGGAAAAAAAGGAAATAATATATATAACCAATGGGATTCCATTTGTTACCCATAGAATATGACTAATTTTCTAGAATGTCATCAACACCTTTAAAGTGGCATCAGTCTTTTGTATCTGAAAAACCAAACAAATGCAGAAAATATGATAATCCCACTTACGCCTGTAATTAGAAGAACCCACTTGAATGCATCAGGATTCTCAAACATTGATATTTCAAAATTCATGCCAAATATTCCAGCTACCACCCCAAAAATGGCAACAACGAATGTTGCAGTTGTGAGCAGTAGCTCAAACTGGATCAACTGATTCCGTACGTTATCCTGCACATGAACATCTTTTTGAGTAATTGGAACAAAAAAAAAAGCGATGATACGACTCTACGATCGGCAAGTTTTGAATTCTCTAGTAGTTCAGATATTCTTTAGGGAAAACGAAGGAATTTAGAAGCATTAACCAAATTGTAAATTTTTTTCTTCACTTCATATGTTTTTGTCTTTTCAGCTTTATCCGCTTAAATGGCAGCAGTTGAAAAGATTTTTAACAATTTCAAGAGATCACTGTTCTTAGAAGACTGAGGGAGGATTTGATCATACTCTAAAAAGTATGTATTTGTCAGTTAGGAGGAGGGCCGTGGAGGTGAGGGATATGTTGTTGTTTGGTGTGGGGTATCTTTTGCTGTGTTATCTTTGGACATTCTCTGTTGAGAATTGGGAGCGCTCAAATCTAAAATTGTTGGCCAGCTTATATCAGTATTGGGACCAGAGCAATTTTCTAGGGAATTGCGGGCAAGATGGAAAACAAACAACGCTAGTTCATTGGAGGGAAAAATGGTAGAGATGGCTGAGAAACAATCAGGAATGGAGGAGAAGATGTTGAGGATTGTTGGGAGAGGAGTCCCACACCATATAATTAAGGGGTTGATCATGGGTAAGTAGGGAATACATCTCCAATGTTACGAGGCCTTTTGGAAAAACCAAAAGTAAAGCCATGAGAGCTTATGCTCAAAGTGGACAATATCATACTATTGTGGAGGTCTGTGATTCCTCCGAAGATGAATCTGAAATTTGGGGCCTACCAATATTATAATCAAGAACCCAACAGTTCAGCAGATAGAATGATGTACGAACTGAGAAAAGAAAAAAGAAAGAACATGAGCGTACCAACTGGATGTTGATGAAATCTTCTGTGTCATCAATGTACTCCTTCAACTATAAGAGGGAAAATGAGATAAGATTGTTAGTTTTATCCCAGTGGAAAAGGAGAAAAGAAAACTAATTTTAAGACTCATGTGCAATGAGTACCGATGTCAACTTGTTCAAGGTGCTGTCAATGACAACAAAATATGCTTCAAGAAGCATCTCGAGCTCCTCTATACTTTCAGTGGCACTTTCTGAACTTCTCATGCTCTCGTGCCGACTCCTTGCAATGCTAAGGCTCTTCTCAAGCTTGCGAGTTTCGGGCGGTGAAGATACAGGAGAAACAGGAGCTGAAATAGATGCTCCATCGATTGGCCTGTATCCAGTCACAGACTGATCGCCATAAACAAAGGACTCCATTCTCATTTTCTTCTCGGTGAGATACATTTCTGCCATATCTCCATCATCATCCATGAGCTGCTCTATTTCATCCCTAACCTAAAAAGATGCAGCTCAAATAGAGAACATAGAGAAAAAATTGTGCAGCTACCCATTTACTTGCATAAACCAGGATCACTAGAGTGAATGCAGAATACCTTCTGAACCCTACGAGTCAGGGCAACAAGTCTGCTTTTCAAGCGACGGACACGCTCCAAATTTAATGTACTGATTTTCGACGTAAGTTCATCTAGCAATGGATATGCTTCAATTTCTAATTCTGCAGCCTTTAGGGCACGAGCAAATTATATGAAGAAATCATCACATTAGAAGAACAAATTACTAGCTAGTAAAAATATGATGAAATAAATCAAGGATGGCTTTATTTAATAGTATGTTATCATAATTGCTAAGCCAGAAAGTCCTCAACAAATACAGCAACACCATAGTATAACTTGATCAGTGATGCCCTAATTAGTCGGAAGTCAACAGTGATAAACAATACAAGCAGGAGAACCTTTAACTTCAAATCTTCAATCTGATGAATTTGAAATGAGTAATAATTAATCTTACACCAAAATGCATGATAATCAGACCTGTTAATATGTTTCAAATGTCAGTATGGAAAAGCATTCCTTAATCTTCTGTTTCTACTTGTTTTAAACAAAAATTACGAACTCAAAACACGACCAATTAACATGCATGAAACAAATAAAAGCAAACAGCTCAAACTTCTATTTCTACGCACCTGGGAATCAAGAAATGTACAAGCTGCCTCCAAAGCGACTTCTAAAGCCCTGAACTCAAAGGGCAAATAATCAGGAGAGGTGGTGTTTGCAAATAAATTATCGAAATTCCTACTTCCTCTTCTTCGATTAAAGTCAGCTCCATGATTTCCATCATTTTGCCAAACCTCATCGACCCCAGTGGTTTTCAAACGTCTTTGTAGCTCTACCACATACTGCAATACATAACTATCAAGGGAATTTAACAGCAGAACTTCATCGGCTGTTATGATACATCGAATCTGCTCCAGATTGACCACAATAGCCTTCTCTCTACCAAGAATTGTGGAAGGGTAAACAAACAAAGGGTCAAGCAGGCGCAAATCACGTGCAGGTAGATCACAACGACGCATCACAGTGAACTTATCGATCTCAATAATCTGGGAGTTCCCAGAGGAATCTACCCGGATCCAAGATCTTAGTCCCTGGCCTCGCTTCTTCAGCCCTAAAACATCCACACCTTGAAATGGCACCCTTCCGGAGGCCGATGGCCTATTATTAACAGCCTCCCTAACATTTATAGCAGATGCAGGTTTCGGAGGAAGCAACCGCTCTTTGAGATCCGCCATTTACACAAATATCTAAATGAAACAACATAAAATAGTTGGAAATCAACACACACACACACACATATATATATATTGTAAAGTTATATAAACGCTCGTATCGAGTCAATCAATCACGCAGTTCCAGTTCGAACAAACAATAATCAGTAACATAATAGCAAAAAATTTCAATATCTTAAATGCAATAGTGATTAAACAATAAATTCGCAATGCTCGTGCAGTCTACAAGGGAAAGTAACACATCAGTAATTCTCAACCAAATCTTTTCTAACCGGAATAACTCAACCCTAAAGATGTAACTGCCAACCGCAGGTATCAAATCATATAACGAAACAACACAAAACGAAAAGAAAAAGAAAATCACCTCCAAAGGAGAACAAAGGCGGCGGTTCTCAGAGAGCGTACGACAGATACAAATATAGAATTCCTTCTCACGAGCTCGGAAATGAAAGATTTCACAGGGGGAAAACCTATTGAGTTAAGAATTCAACATCAAAAGATGAAAGAAAACCTAGATTGCAGAGGCGAGCGAATGAAGCACCAGAAGGCTGAGAGTTCCAATTGCCGTATCAGAGAATGATGAACAGAGATTGAAGACGGAACCGATAATTGATCAAGAAGAATCAAGAAACCGAGCCTAGCAGGTTCAAGAATCTCAGCATACAGTGATGCTGACCATATCATCAGATTCATCACAAACAAAATTAACCATCAATTATTATTTCTCAATTATGGCAAAATTTAATCTCTCTCTCTTTCTTTTTAGTTAAATTATACCAAATACATTTAACAATATTAGATACTTTAAAATGTTTTATTTTATGGCAAAATTTAATTTCTCTCTCTCTCTCCAAGTTAAATTATACCAAATACATTTAACAATATTAGATACTTTAAAATGTTTTATTTTACTCTTAATTTCTTTTGGTAAAAATTAAAACTTTAAAAATCTAGTGTAAATTAATTTTAATTGCTTTAAGTCATTATTAACTATCATACATAGTTAAACATAACCCATTATTATGTTAGACATTTAAATTATAAATTTTAACACTTAGTATTTAATATACATTATTCTTCGTAGATTATTTTAGGTTAATTTATAATTCATATGAAACATATTACTAATAGTATTTTTCAAATATGAATTAATATATTATTCACTTTCAATAGTAAATATTTAATTATGAAAGAATAATGATTATTAAAATCAAAATACATATTAACATAATAACATAGTTTTTCATCAAACTAGTGTTCTTCAAACAAATTAATTTTAAGAGACAAAAAAAACAAATCCAAATAAATATGCTACATAAGGATTATACATGTTAAATGGATGTAACTTAAAATTAGTATTTAATAATTTGAACTTAATTAAAGGAACCTCTTTCCAAACAATAATATAACTTAGGAAGATATGTTTCAATATTTGTAATGATTTGTTCTCGTGTTTTATTGATTATCGATCTAAAAAAATAGGAGCACAAAAAATTGAGGTAAACCCGTGTTCACACACTCTTCTCGAATTGTTATTTCCAACCCAAATGAAATACCCTTTTTATCGGAGAAGTACAAAATTAAAATTAGAAACACGTCCCTGAGAGACATAATTGGATTACATATTTTTTTTCATTAATAAATAAATATGATCATCTCAACCTCTTAATGACAAAAAAAAGAAAAGAAAAAAAGAAAAAAAAAAAGATTTTCACATATTCATGTTGGTGGATTTTATTAGAAAAAAAAAAAGTCATTTTTTTTCGAGAAGTGGCTAATTATTGACAGAGTAGCCTATTAAAAGTTTTTACACTATCAATCTTTTAAATGTAAAATAGGTAGGTTTTCAGTTTCTAGGGGCAGCCCGGCAGGAATAAGGCACAGAGGGAATGACAAACTGCAAGAAATTAGGCTCCCATCAATTAATGTCACAACAGCAATATGAACATTTATTCTGCTTGAAGTTTTCATATAAACCCATCATAACATAGAAACAAGCAAGGAAAAAGGAACTAATTAATGCAAGGAAGCAATGTTAATGACATTCTGCTACATTTTTATCAGTTACATGTATGAATCAAAATGGATGAATGAACTTTTGACCTACAATGATCTTCATTTCTTATAAATACAGATCCCACCAAAGAGAAGAACCAATAAATGAGAAGCTTTGTACCTCAAGGTCCCTACGTATCATAGAAATTTCAATTTGCCTTTAGCCAGAGAAGCCTTGGCATGCTCCAGATGACACAATTCTTTTTGAGCTCCAGTCAAACCCGCACAAGACGATGCAGTAGCCCCTAATGTGATTGCAAAATAAAGGTAGATTGTGCAAAGGCAAGTCAAGAGTGCCAGTGCGGTTAAGAGGTAGCGATGACGATTGAAGAGAGTTGACCAACTACCCAACTCATTTGCAGGAAAATGCTTCCTAAATGTTGGGGTCCTCCTGCGAGGAGAAGCTAGAATGCTGTCAAGAACCATGTTCTAGAGCTCTAATCTTCCTCTGTGATCTGAAATTTAGCACCAAATTCAGAATCGTCAACAAAAGCAAAAGGGGGCCAAGATTAAACAGATAGCCACAATATCCCTTTTCTTCAGCAAGGTGTTTCAATAAATTCAGATACCATTCAAACATATTAGAATTTGAAGAAGTAAGATGCAAGATGTCAATGTAATCTGCAGCAGGCAACAACACATTATGAAATGCACGAAACAATAAGATCATCAAAAGCTTGGCCAAAAGCATTAGGTTTTGAAAATTGAACTCGAGGACTTGTTGAATTCGAGGGAAGATAAAATGCAACAAAACTTGTAGACATCAGTAGTAGAAGGCTCGCCTAAGAATTAAAATTTGTGATATTATAGATGGAATGAATAGAAGTCTCAATATTCATTTCCAACGCATAACTTTTAACTAGATATTCAAGAGTTATACATCAAGAAAACAATTAGAATTGCTTTTATATTTTTCAAGGCAACAACATGTCTCAGCTATAATACTCGAGCTCTCTCTTCTAACCCATCCCAAATCGAAGTTAGAGGAGCAAAATAATCAAAGGCCACCGATCCATGGACAAACAGCGGCAAGTAACCCATAGAAATTAACCTAAAACACGAAAAATTTTCTCCTCATGCCAGAAACAAGAATTTGTCCATAGCACTAAACCATATAATTTCATATAATTCCCGTAGATAAAATCCCCATCCTCAAAACGCCACATATAATCTTATCAGCTCGGCCCAACTCCAAATCCCTAAACATCAGTATATGATCTACATTTAAAAGCAAATTACACACGCGATACAAATCCACATCGCAAAAGAGAGAAATCCATACACCAAAACGACGCTAATACTAGAAGGAAAAATAAAATCCGATCCAATCGATCTGCACATTCTCCAAAAAAATGAGCAACATCCACGACAATATAGAAGACGAGAAGAAACTCAAGAACAACGCAATATTCGGCAGAAATATCAAATTTAAGAAAAAGAAATCACAAAAGGCAGAAGAAGAGCAGATCTGAGAGAGACAATGTATTACAAATTACGAGAAATGATGAAACGAGAGAGTGAATCTTACAGTCAATAAACAGACGCGCCAAAGGAGATCGCAAGAAAGGAGAATTTGCTGTTCTTCGAAGAGATCGAGAGAGAAAGAAAGGTGAAATTTTTTTCGTCCGCGGGTCACGGTTTTATAAAGGATACGAAATCCACAAGATCAGGTTGTCCGCTATCTTCCGCGTTTTGAACCGGGTTTTTTTTATCGTTAATTTAAGTTTAACGGCCGTTCGATAATTTTATCGTTCCTCTAATTAAAAAAAAAAAAAATCTAAATTTTGTATGTAAGAAGTGTTTGAACTTTTAATTTCATTTTATATAATTTTTAAAATTAATTGATATTATATGTCAATATCTAAGAGATCAATACATTAATAATCTATAAAAATTGTAGAACATATCGAGATATATATATAAAACTAAAAATTAAAAATTTAAGGACTTATTGTGCTAGAACTGACTTAAGAACTTATAGTCTGAAAAAACGAGCTTCCATGATGTTTTAAGCCTGTTAGATAAGTATATTTCGAAGTCAAAAGTTCAAATTTTCATAAAACGTGCCAAAACCATGATGCATAGTCAGTTGATATTTCCAACCAGTTAGCAACAAATGAGCTTTCAATAAAACATAAAATACCAATTCTGACCATACTAGAGAATAATTAAATTTCCTATTTATTAGTACAGTATATAAAATGTAATGCAAAGAAGACTCAAAAAGTGAAGAAGAATATGCTGACAAGGATACCAATTCACCTTAGCACCAAAAATAATGAATACAGTGCGGTTAACATTAATTCTTTGTTTGTTGGTTAGTCATCAAAATCTCCAGAATTCTCCAGTAAGTAGTTAGCTGCTAGTTCCTCGTTGCGATCGCACGCCAAAAATGCCTCAATGACTAAGGCTCTATCGAATCCCATCGCCTCGAGCTACGCAAGGGAACAAGCACAAAAAGTTTGAGCACACAGATCCAGTTTGAAGAGGGAAAAACAAGAAGGCACCTCAGGAATTATAAAGGAGTTCGTTCATACTCGTTCGATGGCTGCCTGTTCGGCTGGAGTGACATTAATGGCATGAGGCATGTCCGGGTCAGCCTGTTCAAACATCTCTCTGAAAGAAAGAAAGAACACAGTTTATGGTTCTACAGATGGATGCAGCAATGTCACATCAAAAGAAGTTCGGCTGATGAACTAATAATCAATCGACGAACAACATCTCGAGTAAACCAGATCCAGAAACAGTTCTTGTTCTTCAGGCAAGAGGTTTCTAATTATATGTGCGTGATCAAACCCATCTAAAGAGCAGTTAACCTAGGAGGTTTCAAATTAACAAGATTTAATATCAACCAGACGACATCGGTGTAAAGACTCACCCCTCAAAATTATCGACAGGTTCGTTAATTAACTGAAGGAACTCTGCATGATGATCCTGAATGAGTCTCAAAAGCTGGGGATTCTGCTTTCCAAGTTCTTGAAGCATGGGCTGCCATGAGAAGCAAAATATTTAACTCTTGGGAAAAAAACCATGACTATAACTACCCACTAACTAAATTGCAAAGCAGAAGGATGTGTAGACCTGTAAGATTTGAGGGTTTGTATGCACCATCGTCCGCAAGGCTTGAAACTAGAATGTGAACAATGATAACAAACCTCATTCAGTAACAACTTCACAATTAGTTCTATATGAAATCCATAATCCATACAAAATAAAGCAAAACATGATTTTAGGCCTTTGTACAAATGATATACATGTAATGGAATGATATGGCTGTACTAATGCAATTCATATGCAGAATTTTCTGATCGAATGTCTGTGAATTTTTAACAGATACATTTTATGTGAATCAATGTGTAACGGCCTAAGCCCACCGCTAGCAGATATTGTCCTCTTTGGGTTTGCCTTTCGGGCTTCCCCTCAAGGTTTTTAAAATGCATCTGCTATGGAGAGGTTTCCACACCCATATAAATAATGTTTCGTTTTCCTCCCCAACCGGTGTGGGATCTCATAGTCCACCCCCCTTCGAGGCCCAACGTCCTCGCTGGGACTCGTTCCCTTCTCCAACCGATGTGGGACCTCACACAATGGGTAAAAAGATGCAAACGAACACAGCCATTAGGTGAAAAGGACTTCAAAGTCCAACCAACCGGTTTTTAAACCCCATGCACTAAGATATCTAGTCAAGAAAGCTAATGAGCTTACCAATCAGGAAACCCCCATAAATGATGCTTCATTAGTTACCTGTGGATTGTTTCTAAGGAATTCAAGAGATCCAAGATTACCGCCGCCACCGCTGCCGCCACCAGCAGGAAGTGCCTCCAGTATGATTGTCACCCAGTAAAATTAGTGAATGTTAGCAAACAAAGAAACACGCTGTTCAAGCATGCATCCAAACATACCTGAGGAAACATGTTCAAGGGGGCTGTGTTGGGTGCTCCAGAGGCAGGTGCAGGAAGGGATCCATCAGTTCCAGTGGCTTGACCAGAACCAAAACGACCCACTGGTACTGCAACTTCTGCAGATTCCGGGATACCCTGAAATAAAAAACACCATTAGTGACTGAACATATCCAGACCAGGTTTCGAAGAACGTATGATTTAGACATACGGAGTACAAGTAATCCACTGCACGCTCTGGATTGTTGTATGCAGCTCTTAGTGCACGAACAACTGTTTCTCTGTCCCAGTTGCCACCTCCCATATCCATTATTTGTTGAATGGTCTCTTCCAGGTTATTACCAGCGACCAAATTTGAAGCAGCTTGACCGTACGTATCTGTTTGCACACTGCAAACGATTCCCCCAAAAGAAAGAATGAGAAACTTTCTCACCAACAGGCAAAGAGTTTCATTTATAAATAAAGCAAAAGAAGAAGAAACATATTGCACATAGCTATGTAATATGAGCTGTTCGTCACAATAGTTAATAATCAAGAACGCCTATCAAAGTCTGTAGCTTTTAACAGATTGGACATTTGTAATATCGTAGCCTAGTTTTAGGATTATAAAAATAGATGGTTGATTTACTAAGCAATTCTTGCCTCTTGAAGTCAAAAAATGTCAAAAAGGAAATAGAAGCCATACTTATCTGTCGCCCTGTCTGAAGTAGATGTAGTGTTCTTAGGGGCACTGGAAAACAATAACAAAAAATGCATATGGATAATAATTATTCAACAAATTGAGAGAAAATGCAAAAAGAAGATCACTCTTGAAAAACTAACGATGGCGGGGCTGGTGCGGGAGCTTGAGGTGCAGGAGTCGGAGATGGTGCAACTTGGGTAGGAGTTGAATTTATAATTGGTTGAGCTACAGGTGGGTTTTGAGCAGTCTGCAATAAATAGGCTCCAGAGGTGGTTAACATTAGAGAACAATAAACACCTAGTTACAAAAATAGGCAATATTACCTGAGTCGATGACTGCCCTGCTGAGCCAGACGTTTTGCTCTGTTATGCATACAAATGAGCGTAACCATATTTGATATTTTAGCCATCCATTAAAATCCAAAATAAAAACTTTTCTTATGTGCTTTTTATATTTAGAAAATTATAGAACCAAAGATACCTTGCTGAGCATGACAACTAGGAAACCCTCTTCAGATACTTTGTTTTCTGCCAGCGTAGTTTCATCTTTTAGAACTTTACCATTGTGTATCAATAATTGCTGACCACAAGGATAATTAGCCTTTCCTTGGATATCTTCAATATGTTTCTTGACAGCCATCACCTTCACCAAAAATTTCACAATGATAATTTTTAAATTAAAAAAATAAAAAACGAAAAAAACAAAAAATGCTTATGTTCTGTTTGGTTGCCTAAGAGTAACAACCCAAGACCACCGCTAGTAGATATTGTCCGCTTTGGCCCGTTACGTATCGCCATCAACCTCACAGTTTTAAAATGCGTCGGTTAGAGAGAGGTTTCCACACTCTTATAAAGAATGTTTCGTTCCCCTCTTCAACCGATGTGGGATCTCACAATCCACCCTCCTTGGAGGAGCCAGCGTCCTTGCTGGCACACCGCCCAGTGTTTGGCTCTTATACCATTTGTAACCGCCCAAGCCCAAGTCCACCGCTAGCAGATATTGTCCTCTTTGGGTTTTCCCTTCTGAGCTTCCCCTCAAAGTTTTAAAACGTGTCTGCTGGAGAGAGCCCAAAAAGGAAAGTCCAACGAGGAGAATATCTGTTAGCGGTGAGCTTGAGCTGTTACACTAAGATCTCGAGTTATTTCACATCATAACAGATTTAAAATGAACTCCAACGTTTGTTATCACATCAAAGAGATTTATCTTGTTTTTACGTTAAAACTTTTCTAAACTAAAACCATGGGATTTTGAAGGATTTCATAGAATTTGATGGTAAAATGCTTATTTAACCATGTCATATTATAACTTTCTATTAATAAATCAAGATTAAAAGCCTATATAAGTAAGACTATTATTTAATTTATTTTTTTTTTTTTTCCCTTTTCCAGCTACAATCCAAGCACAATTTAATTCCATTCCTTTCAAATCTTTCTGTTCCAACAAAATAATGAGTTCATTTCTTAAACTTCCTAGGATCCAAGTTCCAATCAGAGGGTTAAAGTTGCATCATTAAAAAAAAATAATAATAATAATTAAAGATGCCTGCTAAAATCTACAGCTAAAACGGCATCCCCAACAAGAACAGTGCACTGCATGATATCTTAGACTTCTCCAACTCGTGTTCAAACAATGCAAATCCAGCAGATCACGCAGAATTAATAATAATAATAATAATAATAATAATAATTGTGATCGTCGTTCAGAAAGAAAAGCAGCTTACGGATTAAGTAACACACGAAGCCCTAATTTTAGGATCTTTCCAATTCCAAACAATTCCTCCAGTAGTTTCACACTGTTCCAATTCTATAATCACAATTTCTTAAGAAGAAAAAAAACAATTAAACAAGCTGAAGATTGCCAGCTGGGTCAATGCTTGCGTACTCAGCTACATTAATAAATTAACTACAATCCCAAATAGTCGCATGAAGAAATCGAGGAGATTAATGAAAAAGAAAAAAGAAACGTTAGAACTTACGGTGTCGGTGGGCTGAACCCTAATTTCGAAGTGGCTTCCCTTGAGGGTCTTCACAGTGAGCTTCATTTCAACGAATTACCAGACGGGGAAGAAGGATAGGGGACGAAAACGACGGCGTTTCAGTAGGAAGGCACCTGAAACGCAACAGAGACCAAAGAGAACCCTAGATTTGGCAGTGAAGAAGACCGCGACCGGCGAGTTTGCGCACTACCTTTTGCTATTTCGCACTAAAAATCTGAAACAATGGTCATGAGCACTGCACGTGACTAAATGGGGGGTAGTTTTCTGTTTTTTAAGATGCTTTCCGTATAAATTAGCATGATTTTTTTTTTTTAATACTATTTTGACACTTTATAATTGGTTGATTTTATAATTCATAGTTTTAAATATTTGAATTTAGTCGTGCCCATGGGACGAAATTTTACGTACCTCGTGCTATTTGGGAAGTTAGTGATGCTTTTGGCTACTGAACTCGTCGACCCCAGATAAAAATTATTATTTCATATTGAAATTGTAAACCATGGAATACTTTAAAATTTATCTACCTAAAAAATTATTTAACAAATTTTAAAAATTTAAATAATGTACCATAAATATAGGTATTCAATGCGTTTTAAAATTTTAAAATTACTTAATTTGCGAATTAAAGAAATTATCAAATATATTAATAATTTGCTTGGCACAAAATTAAAAAATTCAATAAGCTTAATTATTATTTAAAAAAAAAATATAAGATCTATCTGACAATTTTGAAAATTTATATTCTAACCTATTATTGTTATAATATCTTATATGTTAAATATAATGTGGCAAAATAATAATAATAATAATAAACGAATGGGTCATGACCCCAATCTTTTGCTTAAAATATTAAATTTATTTTACGTAGTTATCACGCATTTTTATTAAAAATAAATACAAAATGCTTTTTCATTAAATTAATTATTTGAAGTCATGTTGATTTTATATTATTTTGATTCCTTATATTTCTCTTAATTTAATATTTTAGTATTATTAGAATTAAAGCATTTTACTTTAGAAAGTTTTCAATTAATTTTTATAACACAAAATTAGTTTTTTTCTTTTTCATTTTTCCTTTTTTGACACCAAAATATTAGTATTATAAACAATAAACTTAGGAAAAGACCATTGAAATTATAAATTAATTCCAAATTAATTCATAACAAATTTGGGATGTTTAAAAAATAAAAAAAAAAGGAAAAAAGAAAAGTCGGGTACCAACCCGACCCGAGGTTTGACCGAAGGATGCGAATGGCGGGAGACTTGCATGCAAATCCATACAAACCTTTCGTTCTCCAGAAATTTAAGGGGACGATCCGATTTCTTCGCGCAAAAATATTTTCCCGATCTTTCACTCTAAGAAATTTCACCAAAAACATTCAGATTCACAGACCCAAAAAAAAAAAAAAAAAAAAAAAAAAAAAAAAAAAAAAAAAAAAAAAAAAANAGAGCTCTGATCTTTCTCTCTCTCCTATTTTTTTCCCCCAAGATTCACGAGAAAGCTAATAGCGACCTTCCAAATCAAATCCTTCGGACTGGTAATCCTCTCATCAATGCCATTGCCTTTTCAATCAATCTCCCTTCCTTTTTCATCCTTTTTGCACTTTTTCTCTCCAATTATTTATACCTTATTTTTTTTATCTTTTCGATTCCGTTAAAGACGTGTGCGCGATCAACCTTAGCTTCTTGTTTTTGTGTTTTCCCTCTGTAATCGAGCTTCTTTTACCTTCTTTCTTTGCCTGGATTTATGCTGAATTCATAATTGTGCTTATCGCTTTTGTTTTGCAGGTTTTGTAGGTCGATTAGTTGCTTGTTTGATTGATTGAGCTGTTGTATAAGTAGAAGTAGGGCCTTGAGATGGAGAAGAAGACTTATCCGATTGGGGAAGATTCTTATGTTCTGTACGAGGAGGTTGGGCAGGGTGTGAGTGCTTCAGTTCACCGTGCTCTTTGTAAACCTCTTAATGAGATCGTCGCCATCAAGATCCTCGATTTTGAGCGTGAGAATTGTGATCTGGTACTCCTTTTTACGCATTCATTATATGCATTTTCTCTTTCTTTTCTTTCGTATTCTATGGCTAAGCAATTTGATTTTAGAGAGAAAAAAAAAAAAAAAAAACGTAGTCAATTGCTTTGAATTGCAATTTTTTTTTGTTTTCGTTATTAAGTGAAAAAATTGTGGAAGTTTAGCTCCTATTCGACTGACTGGTTCTATTACTTGACTTTTTACAAGTCCGCGGGGAATCAAATTTGGTTGATTTAGCTAAATTGATTTTTCCTGATAAAAGAATTGATTCGAGCTTTACTTTTTTTATCCCTCTGACTCGTGAATGTACTAGAACTCTCTGTTTACAATTCTTATCTGAGGGGCATCTTTTACCTTGTTTTTATTTTTTATTTTTGTTCAAAAAAGTTGGATGGTAGGGAAGATTCGACTCGATTTATCTGCGGAGTAAATTTTCTATTCATTGAAATTGGTGAGATCCAATTTGACATGTAATTTTTAACATTATAATATTAACGATGTGAAAAATCCGAGATTTGAAAATAAGAAAACGACTTCAATTAATTAGATGTTCTTACTCATTCACGACTGAAGGGAATCTCTGTCCAAGTTTTCTGTGTAACTGAACTATGTTGATTTTATCCCACTTCTTTTAGGTTTTATGTAGCATTTCCATGTAATGTGACAACGGCATGACAGGAAAACTTTAAGCGCTCACATTTGATATTTTGAACTCTTAGTCCAATCAATGTCATGTTGCGACACATTTCGTAACTTAATTGTTCTGTCACAGGTTAGCATTTATCGTGAAGTACAGACAATGATCTTGGTTGACCACCCAAATGTTCTTAAATCACACTGCTCCTTTGTCAATGGACATAATTTGTGGATTGTTATGCCATACATGTCTGGAGGTTCATGTCTTCACATATTGAAGGCTGCATATCCTGATGGTTTCGAGGAAGTGGTGATAGCAACAATATTACGAGAAGTGTTGAAGGGAGTTGAATATCTTCATAATCATGGACATATACATCGGGATATAAAAGTGAGAACCTAAGGTCTTATATATGAATTGTATCATGTCCCTCCTGTAATTTTTGGTGTGTTATTGCCATGTTTTTTCAGGTTCTAGCTAGTGTCTCCATAATAGATTGTTTTTTATTCTCTCGTGTTTAGAAACTGCATAACATAGGATGATGAGCGGAAAAATATAAAAAAGAAAAAAAAGAAAAGAATAGGAGAGTAAATGTCATGGATGACCGATCAAAGCTTCTCTTTTCACATCCATTTGGATGTGAGCGGAAGAGAGAGTAGATTAATTTTTAATTGAACTTGCCTGTTATTTTCAAACAATGAGCTTAATCTTAATGGTTTATTATTTGATCCCTCATCTGATGATAGCTTTGTTTCACACTCGAGACAACTTAACACTCTGATAAAGAATAAAATTTAGACTCTGTTTTCTTCTATTTTTATTTATTTACGTTTCATATTTTATAGGCAGGAAATGTTCTTATTGATTCACGTGGTGCAATCAAGCTAGGGGATTTTGGTGTTTCTGCTTGCCTTTTTGACTCAGGTGATAGGCAACGTGTGAGGAATACATTCGTGGGCACACCATGCTGGTATATTTGTATTTTGTACTAATATGTCCATGTGTACCTATTGAGTCTCTCTAGTTTTGTCATGTTTCAATCATTTCAGAGCTTTTATGCTCCCTTTATTGGAATGAATACAATGTCAAAATTGTCCGTTTCTACTGAAAAAAATAGTTTGTGTAATAGAATGGATATTGAGCTCCCATCAAAGCAGTTTTATCAATTTGTTCCTAATTAAACGTTGTCTCTCTATTTAAGGATGGCACCTGAAGTTATGGAGCAATTAAATGGTTATGACTTCAAGTTAGTATTGTTTTTATGTATTGCTTTCATGATTTTCTCTTTTTTTTTTTTTTTTTTTGTCTTTTCTTTCCCTCATGAACTTACTTACTAATATTGGTCGACAATATTTTTGGCAGGGCTGACATCTGGTCTTTTGCTATAACTGGTTTAGAGCTTGCCCATGGTCATGCTCCTTTCTCAAAATATCCTCCGATGAAGGTGCATTATTATTGAATATTATATGCTGTTACTTTGATCTTTTAAAGTTTCATAGAGTTGAACATATTGATAAAATGGTAACTGTAGGTATTGATGATGACCTTGCAAAATGCACCCCCTGGCCTTGATTATGAGAGGGACAGAAAATTTTCAAAGGCAAGTCTTTTTGTTTGGAGTTACAACGTGTTTCAAGCTGGAGAAGATTTGTATAATGTTTGTTCCTTTGTTTCTCTTCAGTCTTTTAAGCAGATGATTGCGAGTTGCTTGGTGAAAGATCCTTCAAAACGACCTTCTGCAAGTAAACTGCTAAAGCATTCATTTTTTAGGCAAGCCCGATCAAGTGATTATATTGCACGTACCCTTTTGGAAGGGCTACCTGTTCTTGGTGATCGTATAAAGGCACTTAAGGTTGGAATTTTATTTTGGTTATAGGAACACTCACAATTCTATTTTATTGTAATTGTTACTAGTTTTTTTTATTAAGAACAACCCTTTAATCACAGAGAAAGGAAGAAGATATGCTTGCACAAAAGAAAATGCCAGATGGAAAGAAGGAAGAATTATCTCAGGTTTGAATTCTTTATTCACGTGTGTTTGTATCCTTGACTAATTGTGCCCTTATTTTGCGGCAGCCGACAATTTTCAGCAGAGTGGGTCCTTGGATACAGTTGTATTTTCTTTTCCTGGGCTTCACATTTCTTTTTTTATGACTTCTGAAACAGAATGAATATAAACGAGGAATCAGTGGATGGAATTTCAATCTTGATGATTTAAAGGCTCAGGCATCTCTGGTACTATAATTTTTTCATCACCAATTATTCTATTTGCAACGTAGATGATTTTGACATTTTATGATATATCTTTGCTATTATTATTATTATTTTTCAATTAGATTCAGGAATTTGAAGAATCCATAAGTGAAATCAGTGAAGTAGGGAGCTCCAGTAACTTATCTTCTCTTGATGTGCAAGAAAGGAAATTACAATATCAAAATTCTTCAGAACTTTCAGATACTGTATGTTAATATACTCTTGTCCTTTTTTCAGTATCTTTTTATTTTAATTTTGGTGCATAACAACCTCATTGCGTTTTCAGGAAGAGAATGGCATGTTGCGGAGACTACCCTCCATGAAAGCTAATGATTCATTGTATATAATTTATCTTTACTTTATATATTAGTAATTTAATATTTTCTCAGTCTAACAATAATATACCATCTCATGTTTTTTGAATGGATTTGAAAATCCTTGTTTTTTATCCCCGTTATAAGGCTTTTCCTAGTTATAAGTCCACTAGTTAGATAGAGTTTATTAACAGCAGCCTTTTTCTTTATTTCCCAGAGATGGTAAAAGATCTATGAATGATTCAACAATTCTTGGTCCTTGCTCCCAACAACATTCTTCGCCTCGCAATGATAATCAAACTGAGAATGGTTCCTGTGAAGAGCTTCCTTTGGAGAACAGCAAAAGAATACTGGGGAGTACTCCTAATTCTAGTCAACATAAAAGAAATGTTTCTTCCAATAACACCGTTCAACAAGAAACCACTTCACCTCTGAACAGAAGAGAGAGGTTTGTCTTTGTATATTCAGTTCTAATTTTAAGAGTTTACTACTAATTTGTTTGTGTGAATTTTTTTTATGGCTATTACAGTTTCTACTGTTTAATGGGTCTCCAAAACATTACTTATTTTCATTCTTGTGACCTATGGTGTTGTCTTTATTCTAGTAATATTTTCTAGAAATATTGCTGGCATGATTTTTGTGCATGCATGAATATACGTTTTTGTACTCCACTGAAGAGGTAAGCTGAGTTGGTCCATGAATTTCCTTATTGTGTTCATTGGATATTGGAAAGACATACAGTGTTTTAGAACTTGTTTCTTTGTTAGATTTGAAAGAACCAGGGAATATTCTTAGCAGAAAATGTCTCAAGATTATTTCAATTCTTCATAAATCAAAAGCCGGTTATGGTTCTTCAGAAAGGTTTATACCTTCTTTATCTACATTGTTAAACAAGACGTAAATTGGATGCACAGACATGCTTAAGATCATCATCAGCACCGAAAGATTGTGCTCAACTCTAAGCATGTAGGATAAGGACTATTTAATGCATAAATTCTTGATCTTCCTAGCATGTATTAGCAAAAGCTAAATAATCTCCTCTCTTAAAAGGTAGAGTAAGGGTTTTTGGGGTTGGAAAGAGTTATTCCCTTTTCTTTCAGCCTATTACTGCCATTAATAAAATAGCTCCATGTAATCTAAAAGCCTAATATTGTTATACTTGCATCTTCGTTATTTTACACTTCGGCTCATTTGCTGAACGGACAGTGCTATCAACTTGTTTGTTATTATTAGTTTTTACACTTCGGCTCATGTCAATGTTTTCAAAGAAAAATCCCCTTCAGGGTGTGTTTAATCGAGATGCCTGGTCTCCATTTCTGATATTTATGATTGGAAGTTCATGATGAATCACTTTGAATAAATGAATTTTCAGTTACGAGTCAGAAAAGAGTGTTGCAAATGGCAGTGTTGCAATTGGAATAACTTCTCAAGCTATAGATGATGTGCTTTCTGATTCTTATTCTAAAGATCCGAAGTCAACATGTATGTTTTTAACTATATGATTAGAACTTCTTTTTCCTGATTGCGATTGTAGGTTATAAGTTCTTACTTTTACGTCTGATTGCTGTGCTTTAGTAGTAAGTCCAGCAACAAATGACGAGGAACAGGATGAGAAAGCAAAGGTACCAGTTATTCAGCAGAAAGGGCGTTTCAAAGTTACTTCGGAGAATGTTGATGTAGAAAAGGTGGGTTCAATAATCTGAGGATATTCCTTTTATTGTAGGCTGCATTACTTAATTTGTCTGTTTCTTTTCAGGCAGTTGCACCCCCTCTTCTGCAAAAAAGTCACAGTATGCAGGTTGGTAATTTTGAGGTTAGCATATGGTTGGCTGTGTTTATTTGATCTTTTTTTCTTCCTTTTCTTTTTCTTAATTCTTTTCGTAATGTAATATTGTGAGATGTACATGCTCAAAAGTAAGTTCTGGAGGTGTAAAGCAATGTGGTCTGCATTTTAATTTATTCTACATCTACAACTTGTTAAATATATATATATAGAATCAAAAAAAGGACTGATAGATTCATTTTGGAAATCATACATTTCATAAGGCTATAGTGTGTTCGATGCGACGAGAGAAAAAAGTTATTTGATGTGTGCAATTTGTATTTATAATTTAATAAGTTTATTGCTCCTAAGTACCAGGATGCCGATTATGCAGGTGATTACCTCAAATTCTGCTACTCCTCTTCTACCTTCTAATCTACCAACTCCTCTACTGACACCTCTACCCTCATCTGATGCTATACCAATTAACACTAGATCTTCTATGTTTCCAGTGTTGCACTCTGTTTTGCAGACAAATATTGTTCAACGGGTATGGTTAATGAATTAATATAGCATCGTCACTTGTCAAATGCTGAATTTAGTCTGTCGTTCCTTGTTGGAACAGGAGGATATTTTGAATCTAATGAGGCAAATCTCAATCGGAGACTTTCCAGGTTTGACTTTTGAGTTTATCCTTTTCCCCTTAAGAGGTAGGGTCATATTCATTTCAGTTGACACCAATCTAAATTCTTTTTTTCTTTTATAATGTTCAGCCGATGGTGTGGCTGATGTCTCATCGGCACAGATAACAACCGAGAAATCTTTGGTATGTAAGAAACATCTCATGATTCGAGCTTACCATTAAACAATTTACATTTTGGTGTTGGATAATTAGAGGAGTTCATTGTTTGCAGCTTGAGGCAGCTCATGAAAGGGAAAAGGATTTACTCAACGAAGTAACTGAATTACAGTGGAGGTAAGTTCACATTCAGAAACATAAATTGCTTCAGTAATTTAGTAGCTCAAAATGGTTATCCTAAAGCTTGATTTCTTCGCGTGTAGGATATTACGTGCCAGAGATGAAATCCAAAGATTAAGATCAAACAATGCAGGCTAAGGGTCGATCTATTTATTTGAAGTTCATAACGTGTCAGGGTTTGAATTTGGTGCGTCCTATTTGGCTATTGAATATGAATATGTAGAATGCACTTATTTCCTGTGTACAATAGAATAGAGAGATAAGGGGGGAAAGAAAAGAAAAACTAAATGTCAGAATGGGTATACTTTTGATATCTCTACTTAACATTTGAACTCATTTCCTGCAAAAACTGTGCAGATTTAGTGAAATTATTGTTAGTATAGTTATGAAGCTAATTTTAAGTTTTGGAAAAGTTGATTGGATGGATGTCCTTATTTATTTTGTGAGTGGTAAATATTTATTTGTCTGGAACAATATTTTATTTGAAATACAAAATAATAAAATATTGTTGACCAAAGCACGTTTATTCATTATTGTTATTAAATAAATACTAAGGACTTGTTAAAAACAACGTTAGTTCTCTATAAAGTTTTATTGCAGTGAAAAAAAAAAAGCTGTTTTAAACTATTTTAATTCTCACCACTATAAATATTTTCAAAGTGAATGATTATACAATTATTCGCGCACAATATTCGACTGAAAGAGTAATATTTATAATCATGAATGTAATTAAAATAGTAAATATTGGGGTTTAAATGAAAAATGTGAAAAAATATTCAAAAATTGGAAAATAAAAATTATAGTAAAAGAGTAGTGATTTCATCATTTTTTATTTATTTGCTAAAAATACTTAAGATGCTTAAAAGAGAATTTTCAGCAAATAAATAAATAATATATATATATAGATATATATTAAAAGATTATATTACATGTTGCAGCCACCAGCCCACTGACCAGTCAGCATCCAATTTTTGTTATTCAAACTCCACAAAGTTTGATCACTTTCTCTTGAATTCCTTCATACACAGTTCTGTTTTCTGGAATATCGGTTTAGGTATTTGATGGGTGGAAATCTAATCATCATAGACTGATTGCCAAAGATGAGCCAACACAATAATAATAACACCATTTTTAGTCTCACATTTCATCATTTCTAATACCCACTTCCCCCCCCCCCACCACTAATTACCCCTTATTAATCCCTTCCCTTTCTCATTCTTCATGAAACAGGAACAACAACAACAATGTAACGAAGTTGTAAAGCATGATATGATGAGAGAAGAAGGTAAGCTTACACCTCTTTTCCTCTGTCTTCTCTTCAGACCTCTCTTCCTTCTCCTCCTCTTTCACTCTCTGCTTTTCACTCCAACTCTTACACTTCACCATAACTCCTTGCTCTCTGATAAAGCAGCCCTCCTGGCCTTCAGGAACTCCATCATTCTTGATCCCACTTCCGCTCTCGCTAACTGGATCCACCCTGTTCATGTCTGCAACTTCACCGGAGTTGCTTGTGACCGACATCGTCGCCGAGTATCCAAGCTCACTCTCATTGACCTTGGACTTGTGGGAAACATCTCACCCTTCCTCTCCAATCTCACCGGTCTTCGAATTCTGGAAATCGCCAATAATGATCTGTTCGGGGGAATACCTTCTGAGCTATTCTCTCTTCAAAATCTTCGTCGTCTTCGCCTCAGTAGCAACGGCTTAGAAGGTCCCATACCGAGTTCCCTTGCTAGTTTGTCCAAACTTACTGTAATAAGCCTTATGCTGAACAAGCTAAATGGGACAGTTCCAGCCTCTTTCTTTTCTAATTGCACGTCGTTGCATAATGTGGACCTTTCCAACAACTTCCTGACAGGAAGGATTCCAGAAGAAATTGGAAATTGTCCAAATCTGTGGAATCTCAATATTTACAACAACCAGTTCAATGGAGAGCTTCCTCTTTCTTTAACAAACACGTCACTCTATAACTTGGACGTCGAATATAATCATCTTTCAGGCGAACTACCTTCGGCACTTGTAGAAAACCTGCCTGCAATTAGCTTCCTTCATTTATCAAATAATGATATGGTAAGCCATGGTGGAAATACCAATCTCGAACCGTTCATTATGTCGCTTAGAAACTGCAGTAGTTTAGAGGAGCTTGAATTGGCTGGGATGGGGCTTGGAGGGAGGCTGCCTGATTCTATCGGCTATCTGGGAGTCAATTTTTCAGTTTTGTCTTTGCAGGAAAACCAGATATTTGGATCAATCCCTCCAAGTTTGGCGCAGCTTTCCAAACTTGCAGGGTTGAATTTGACATCAAATCTACTTAATGGAACAATTCCAGCAGACATAAGCAAGTTGTCTAAATTGGAGCAGCTGTTCTTATCACATAACCTCTTTACTTCAGGCATTCCAGAAGCATTAGGCGAGTTACAACATCTTGGTTTGTTGGATCTATCTCACAACCAACTTTCAGGTGAAATCCCAGAAAGTATTGGAAACTTGTCTCAGATGAACTATCTGTTTCTCAACAACAACTTCTTGTCAGGAACAATACCTTCAGCATTGGGGAAGTGCACAGGTCTTTATAAGCTGGACTTATCCTTCAACATGTTGTCAGGAAGCATTCCTCGAGAGATAATAGGCTTGCAAGAGATAAGAATTTTTATTAACCTTTCTCATAACAATCTTCAAGGAATTTTGCCCATTGAGCTTAGCAAGCTGAAAAACGTTCAAGAGATCGACTTTTCGTCCAATAACCTCACCGGAAGCATCTTCCCTCAGATATCAAGTTGTATTGCACTGAGGTTTATAAATTTTTCAATGAATTCCCTCCAAGGTCACCTTCCAAATTCCCTAGGTGAACTTGAGAACCTTGAATCATTTGACATTTCAAAAAACAAAATGTCAGGTATGATTCCAACCAGTCTTGGTAAGCTCCAATCCCTCACCTATCTGAATCTTTCATTCAATAACTTCGAAGGAATGATTCCAAGAGAGGGTTTTTTCAAATCATCTACACCTTTGTCATTTATGAACAATCCACTACTTTGTGGAACAGTTCCTGGAATACGAACCTGTTCTGGCGAGAGAAATCGGTTTCAGTCACCTCTGTTCTTGACTATATTCATCTTAATCATATGCATATCATCATTCTTAACAACACTATGCTGTGGGATTGCTTGGCTACATCTAAAAGCGATTATTTCGGTACGAAATAGTGAGTACCGAAATAGTGAGTCATCAAGGAGATCCAAGATGCCAGATTTTACACACAATTTTCCAAGAATAACAAGCAGGCAACTATCAGAAGCCACAGGAGGTTTTGATGAACAGAGACTAATCGGTACAGGCAGCTATGGACGAGTCTACCGAGGCGTTCTTCCAGATAGAACAACAGTAGCTGTTAAGGTTTTACACACGCAATCTGGAAATTCCACAAAGAGCTTCAGCAGAGAATGTGAAGTTTTGAAGCGAATTCGCCACAGAAACCTTATAAGAATAATAACAGCTTGTAGTCTACCAGATTTTAAAGCTCTAGTTCTACCATATATGGCAAATGGAAGCTTGGATAGGCATCTATATCAACATTCACCAGCCAGCTTGGCTTTTGGTTCTTCAGATTTAAGCCTTATCCAGAGGGTAAATATATGCAGTGATATAGCTGAAGGAATGGCATACCTTCACCACCACTCTCCAGTCAGAGTCATACACTGCGACCTAAAGCCGAGCAATGTTCTTCTAAAAGACGACATGACAGCTCTAGTTTCCGACTTCGGAATCTCGAGGCTGATGACTCCTGGAATTGGAAGTGGTGCAGCTGCTGAAAACATGGGAAAGTCAACTGCAAGCATGCTAACTGGATCAATTGGATATATCGCACCAGGTATAATTCTCTAAAAAAACCGAAAAATTTTCATTTTCAGTTCATCTACATTCCAAGCTCATTATAATCAAGAGGGTCAAGTAAGTTAGCAGAGTCGAGAAAAGCTACTGCTTCTCCATCTCCATAATCATCCCCAGAGTTTTAGCTTAAGATCATTGACAAATTTGAGGTTGATAAGCTATGAAACTATGACAAATTTGATCATTGAATGTATTCACGACGATTTAAAATGTGAAAGAAAGAGAGATATCAAAACCACAACCTTCCATTTTCCCATTTTTCATTTAGGACTTTTATCAAACACGTGAAGTGCATTATTCATGTTACCTCTATGCTCGACGCAGAATACGGATTTGGTTCATCAGCATCCATGGAAGGAGACGTTTACAGCTTTGGAGTTCTAGTTTTGGAAATGGTGACAAGAAAAAGACCAATAGACGACATGTTCGTTGAAGGGCTTAATCTACATAAGTGGGTGAAGAGTCATTACTACAGCAGAGTAGAAAAGGTAGTGGATTCTTGTCTACAGAGAGATTCGAGAGATGAATCACCTGAAATGAAGAAAATGTGGGAAGTGGCAATCCGAGAGCTAATCGAATTGGGTTTGCTCTGCACTCAACAATCTCCCTCCACGAGACCCACAATGCTCGATGCTGCCGATGACTTGAATCGATTGAAGAGATATCTTAATGATGGCGACACCACAACAACATTTGCTTCATCACTTGGAATTTCTTCCTCCACGCTTGGCGACGACTCCAATTACTCCCCACAAATCGCCATCGACAGAAACATCTAATAATGGCCTCCCCATTTGCTCCACTCGGGAAGTATTGGGGTTTGAGAATGACCAAAATGGCGAATGTGGGCGGCGACCAAATCTTCTGCGGCGCCCAATTGAATGGGGACTTGTCGACCATTGGATCGATGGTTGGGGGGAAATCCATAACGCCATACGTAAAAGAAAGATGGAAACATAATGATTTTTTTTATCCCAATTCGTTGAATTTTGCGTTCAAGAAATTGTCTCTTTGCTGTCTTATTGCATAAATCAACCAAATGAAGGAACGATAATCAGAAATTTGGAAATATTCTGAATTTTTGGTTCCGAATTGAGAAGCCATGTACGATTTAGACCCTTAAATTTATTTAGAACAAAAACATAAACCAATCAAAAGCTTATACAAGGAAGGAATTGCAAAGAGAAATCAAGTAGGCAAAGATTCTTGGTTTACATGCTTTTTTTTTTTACCTTTATTCCTCCTTTCACCTTCTTTCACATATATATAATTGGTTGGACGATGATCGAACCATTCTAATCATATGCGTATAATACTCGATGTATTTTGAAGTTCTAATCATATGCGTATAATACTCGATTATCACGTGTTTTGATACCATATTTTTATATAGAATCAATCAATATGAACTCACAAATCGACACGTATCATCAAACATACAAAATCTATACCTAAGACCACATGAACTAATTAACTTTAAAATAGATAATATAATACTATTTCTTCTTTGATACCGACTTAAACCAACTATCAAAATAAAAAATTTGAAATCCAAAAATTATTGGATAAAAATCATCATAATAAAAAGAGAAATTTGTTTTTTAATTCAATATTTAAAATTGAATAATAAGTTGTTTGAGAGTGTGAGCCCTTTGGTTGAAGTACAACTCAGAAAAGCTTTGGGAATAATATAATAACAATATGAACAGAACATTGGTGTGCTCTGTTTTATATGCCTACGGCTATCCTTTAGAGAAGAAAAAGATGGGAGCATACGCATGCCTCCTCATCTCCCTCTTATTCTTCTTTCAACTTCCCGATGCTTCTTCTTTACCTTCCAATTCCAATCACTCAATCAACTCTCTTCCTCTTGTGACCCCTCCGGGTGGCGGCGACAGCGGCGGGGAAGAGCATTTGACGGTGGCGGGATGGGTTGTTTTACGGGCTAGAGGAGGGGGAAGGTCCGTCGGCGCAGGCGGCTCCATCATCAACCGCCGCCCGGGGAAGGCCAGGAACAAGAACGCAGCTTCCAATTTGTTTGTGTCTAAACTTAGTTTGCTGCTCATCTCTTCTTGTTTCTACTTGTTTTGATCTTTTCGTTGTGAGTTCTTATGGGGTTTCCTTGTTTTTCATTGAATAATGTAAAAGGATTGTTCAAGCTCTAACCTTTTTTGCTTTTGGATTCAACGTGTGGTGCTTCTTTTAATGCAATCCCTTTATTTATATTTATAAAAAAAGTGTTTTTTTTTTCTTCATATTTTTCAATTAATTTTATTTGTTAGGACGATCATAAGTGACTCGATCTTAATCTTAGAGTTGAAATAATTGGCAAGATGAGAGGATATGATTTTTAGATATGAGAAGAGTTGCCTGTCACAATCACACTCTTGCAGCACTAAGACAATGTGATGTCCCACATTAGTTGGGGGAGGAAAACAAATCACCCTTTACAGTGGTGTGGAAACCTTCTCATTTTAAAGCTTTGATGTCCCACCTTGGTTGGGGAGGAGAACAAACCACCCTTTATAAGGGTGTGGAAAACTTCTACAAACGCATTTTGAAGTCTTGAGGAGAAGCCTGAAAGCGAAAGCTCAAAGAGGATAACATACAAAGAACACTTGTTCTAATCCAACAAGCTAGTCAGCTGTGTGAAATTCATATTTTCATAGACAATGTAGGCATATGCACGAGTCTCAAATCATGTTTGAGAAAAATGTTTTAGAAAACGTGAGAGAGGAAATACGTAGAAAATAATATTAAAGAAAAACGACTTTGATAGTATATAATTTAAGTATGAAAAATTAAATAGGAAAATAATAAAAATAAAAATCTACTTGTGGCAGCCAATAGGAAAAAAGATCTGAAAATTGGAAATATAATTTCCAAAGTTATAAGACATCAAAACGTCACCGTTTGAATATATCCAATTTAAAATGTCATTACCACGTAATAAATATCTAATTTTCGAATTGCCAACTCCAACTTGACTTGTTGACTTTGACACTCAATTTGATCCTTTCTATTTTCATTTAAATATCTTATAACAGATAGGTTTTCAAAATTAAAATAATATTTTTAAAAATTAAATGCAACTTGTCCCATGTTTTTTTTTTTTTTTTAGTTCAAATAAACAAATATCTACAATATTTTGTTCTATTATATGATTAATTAATTCTAATAATTATTTTACCATTTTTTAAAACTTCGGTTACCTCATTTTCCTTTTTCTTTTATATTAAATACATTATCTTTTTTTTTTTTTTTCTGAGTCTGACAGAGCACCAGATTTGAATGCGCAATGACGTGTCTGGCCCTTTCCTTTCAGATCATTAAAAGACGCGACCTACGCCACGTGTCTTCCTGACCGCCACGTCTTACAGTTCCTCTCTTTTAACTTCTAATTTTCTAAAATATTAAATCAAATTCGGTTTATCTGATCCACTACTTTTCTTTTTTTATTTTATTTTATAATTCTGATACTTTGAATTTCCCTCTAATAAATGGAATACTAAATTTTAGATTTTAATTTTGCCAAATTCCCATTATCCCTTTTAATCCGGATTGGATTGAGTTAATTTTTTTTTTAAATTGGATAAAATTTTCTAGAAATAGCTTCACTGGGTTGAATTTTTTTTAATTAGATCAACCAAACCTGAAAATAGAATATTAGTTATTATGGTTAATTTAAAAAAAATAAAATAATGGATAATTTGAAGTCGGAGTGTAATTCAACCTAAAAATAGAGGGTTGAATTTGGTTCGAGTTATCTGGCTTTATCCAAAATAATAATAATAATAATAATAATTTTTATTATGAATATGCGAAAAGAAAATAGGAAAAGGAAAAAAGTAAATAGGAAAAGGTGAGTTGGGGATGAGTAGGACCAATAATAGAAACAAAGATAAGAGATAAGAACACCATTCTCTCTCCTCGACGCCATCTCCAGGGGACACGTCATCTTCTCTCTCTCTCTCTCTCTCTCTCTAAAATTAACCCACTGGATAAGAACCGACGATCTCGCCTCTCCGCACCCTCCGTATCTAAAATCCTCTTCCTCTTCGTTTCTATTTAATTCGCTCTTCCTCTTTCACGATCTCTCCAATTATATCCATCTTTGCATCGCTTTTGCCTCCGATTATCCTGTTCTTGAAGCTGTTCTTCTTCTTCTTGTTGTTGTTGTTAATGGCGTCTGTTTCTACTGCTGGATTCATTGCCCGGACTGGTTCTTCGTCTTGGATTCGCCAACGAAATCGGGCGAACAAGCTACATCGGAGTTCGAGGAATCAAGTTAGGGCTTCTTATTCTTCTTATTCCTCTTCTTCTATGGCTGATCCTTACCGGACTCTTCGGATTCAGCCTGGCGCCTCTGAATCTGAGGTCAAAAAAGCCTTCCGTCAACTCGCTCTTCAGGTTCGATTTCTCTCTCGCTCTCTCTGTCTCTCTATTCTTTCTCGATTTGTGGACTGCCTCATCTGATTCGTTGAATTTTATCGTTTTTTCAGTATCATCCGGATGTATGCAAAGGAAGTAATTGTGGAGTGCAATTTCACCAAATCAATGAAGCCTACGATGTACGTGATCCAAGCCCTAACTAATTAATTATCCTCTTCCATTATTGCACATATATTATATTAATAATCGGATCAATTATTGGAATCGTTTTCTTAAAAATAATTGAGCAGCAAACGAGGTAACTAGTATTGATTATGATTTTTTGTCGGAGTATTTTTAATTCGAGGCGTCAATTTTGTGTTTGAATCAGATCCATATCGGTTCATCTAATATTGAAATCGGAATACTTATCTGTTGCATATATCATTTTCATGTTAGTTTAGTTCAATCACAATACAAAACTGATGTCATATATATTTGCGTCTGAAACAGATTGTGATGAACAATTTAAGAGGAATATCAATGCCAATCGAGACGTACGAGACGTACGATGACGGGGGTGATGAACCGATGAGGGGAATGGGGGATCCGGATTGGGATTTGTGGGAGGAATGGATGGGATGGGAAGGCGCAGGGATTCGAGATTATTCGTCGCATATAAACCCGTACATTTAAATGAAATTGGTGTGAAGGAACATAATTTGTTCATAGAACTGAGCCCTAATCTATCAACATCATCCAATGGTGGTGGTGGTTGCTTGTGCATATAATTTGGATAGGGAGAGATTGAAGAATGGCTCTGTCTTGATGTATCCTCTTTTGTACATAAGCTCAGGACAATGGCTTTGGGTTTTAATAATAATAATGTGAAAAGGCTTTCAAGATGCCCTTTCGAATTTGTGGGCCCTTTCTGTCTTATCTTTGTCCTATTTAAGATATTAAATGATTGTGAAGTTGGTAAGCTCAATTATTTTAATGTCTTTCTATAAAAAAAATTACTTTAACCTCAACTATCTTGTATGAGTGGTAGTGAAATACAAAATATTTTCAATTCCAAAAAAAAAAAAAAAAAAAAAAAAAAAGCNTTGGGCTGTGGGCTTGTGAACTGCGCGCCCACATGGGCTCGGCCCAACTCAACCCAAATGAATCGGTTCATGCTTTCAAGCTTTTAGGCCTACTAGTATCTTTACTTACGTCTAATCAGACCCCAGTTATCTTCTTTCCCTTTGGATAACAACTTTCGACCTCAATGTCAGTAGATATTTTTTACTTTATATTTTCACGCGTCGGATGGGGATAGGTTTCTACACCACTTATAAATATACTATAGGTTTTTACACCCCTTATTTATAAATACACCCCTCATAAAATAACTTTGAGTCGACGTGGGATCTCACAATTCACCCCTTTCTTGTAGGGGCCTAGTGTTCTAGGATACATCGTCTAGCGTCCACCCCTTTGGAGTTCTTTAAGTCCACCGCTAGCTATTGTTTTATGGGTTTTCTCTTTTGGGTTAAGTCCACCGCTAGCTATTGTTTTATGGGTTTTCTCTTTTGGGTTTTTCACGCTTTTAAAACAAAACGCATCTGCTACATATGCTGGCTTCCATATCCTTATAAATAATGTTTCGTTATTTTCGAACCCTCAAAACTCAAATCATAATTTGGGAGCATAAATTTTGTTTTTGCCAATTTGTTCTCAAAAGAATTTGGGGGTTGGAAAGACCCATTAAGGCTGTTGGAGTAGCTTTAGGCTTGGCCAAAGCCATAAATAAATGAAACCATTAAAGATGACCAAAATGTGCAATGTACTCTTTTATGCACCTTTGAAAGGTCTCTGCCAACACAGTTTGATAACCTGTTTCATAAAAACAGCTGATCTTAACGCCTGAGATCACTAAAGGAAGAAAACCCAGAGAATGATGACGGGGATTCTAAGAATTAATCCATGAAATTTTAAGAAACAATAATAATTTTGTTTAATATTTCGTAATTCAATAGCCTATTTTTTTCTTCGTAAAATAATAATATCTCCTTTAAGGTCAACAATTCCATTTTTTAACTTTTGTTTAATACTTCATCATTCAATTGGCTATTTCTTTTTTTCTCCCTTCTTAAAATAGTAATATTTCTACATCTATATCTCTTTAAGGTCAACAATTCCATTTTTTCAGTTCAAAGATTCCATCCTTATTTCATAATAATTAAACAATAAATAAATAAATAAGTTAAAAGTAAATACAATAGTCAAAAGTTAAGTAATACATCAAATCTTCACTTTTTATTTATTCTTTCTCTCTGGATGAAATGTATTATCCACGGAAATTTATTTATTTATTTATTATTCATAAAACTTATAAAAAATAAAAAAATAAAAAAAATCCAAGCCTCATACGACACCTTCAAATTAATTTTTTAATGCATATTTATATCAAGTTAATAACTTTTAATTAATACCACGCCACCATGAATTATTAATTCCTCTAATCAATATTTAATTCCGTCATCTTTTCCATACTAATTTCGTTTATCTCAAGGGAAATTAGTACACAAGAAATAATTAAATAATATTAAATAAATGAAACAATATTAAAATAAAGCTAATTGAGAGACTTATCTTAAAACTTAAAGAAAAAAAAAGGAGGCTAAGTGGGCGTGGAATATTTCTCCGAATTTTTTGTGGATCCTTTGAAAAATGAAAATCAAGAAATTACCTTTTTATTTTTTTAAGAAAAAAACAAAAATAATGTAATTGCTCTATTTAAATAATTAAAAGAAAAATACTGTGCTTTGGTGTTCCAAACCTTATCCACAAGTGGGCCCCACAGTTCATCGTTATCCAAAATGGCACCACGTGGATATAAATACGCTTACGTGTCCAGAAGTTTTCGACACGTTTCAAGTTCCTCCAATCACAGCAATTCGAAAAACGGAAAGGCGAAATCACTTACTCTACCAAGAGGAACATTGTTAGGTGGGTCCCACGTCTTTCTCACGTGCTAGCACGTGACTTCCAACAAAACGACAAAAATGAAAGCGTGTCGTCATCTCGCCGCTATTTCAGAAGAAAATTATCCAAAAAAATTCTAATATTATCATACAAAGACAAAACTTAGGAAACTTCTAGTATTTATAATTTTTTTAGAAATATTTTAAAAAATAAAATAATACATCAATTAACAATAAATCAATTTAAATAAAGGAAGCCGATATTATATTAGTGTAGCGGTAGAATATTCTCATCAAATTTTCGTATTTTTAAAATTTTTTTACCTTTTCATCGAAGTTATAAAATCCCAAATTAATAATAATAATATTCACAGTATGAATGGATAGGAGTGCTTTTCACAGTCAGCGGGAGTTCCTAAACCAAAGCCAGTCGGGGCAGTCTGGAATGGACTGGAACGGCGGCTGACGTGGAAGGAGAAAGGGGGTAATTTGGTAAATTGACTTTGTCGTCTGCAAAAGCTGTATAAGTTTGAACGGGGGCAATTTCGCTTCTTCCTCCACCGAGTTGAAATCGAACGTAGCCGTTAACTTCTACCAACAAAAAACCAACAGAAAACGTCTCTCTAATTTTGTGAATCGGTCTTCTTCTCCGGCGGAGATTTCCTTTCTTTTCCGACTGCTTCGCTGTGGCTGGTTCAGAGAGAACGATTCGGTTCTGACGGAGTTCCTTTGAAGAATCTGTGTATTTGATTTTGTTCTCTTTCTCTGAAGGCTTGATGGTTCAGCTGATGAATTCGGGGACGGACAAGATTCCGGGCACGAAGAGGCTGAAGAAGGAGGTTGAAGATTCTTTGGAGGACCTTCTCGATCAATTTCACAAGCGATCCAAATCCGAGGTATTCGCTCTGTCTTCCTTTTTCACCTCTATGATCTGATTGAAATCGATCTGGATTTGGTTCGTTTACTTGATTTCTGAAGTTGTTTGGTATGAGACCGAACTGAATTCGCTAGAAATGTTCCGAAATGGTGGAGCTCGTTCGTCCACAAAATTTTCCCCAATCCAAACGCGACTTTGGAAGAATTCCAATCGATTAGCCTTTGTTATACTTCTCTAATCAATCATAGATTTGTTCTTAGAAGATGTGTTTCTTTCTGGTTTTCTTGTGGCGGTAGCGGAACAGAGTACCTATATTACTCTGTGATGATATTCGTGCTTCTTCTTATGAACTTGGAGTTAGGGTTTTATTTTTCTGAATTTAATTTTTTGAACGTGCAGAGATGGACGTCAGAAGCCAATGCGTTCTCTGTGTCGTCGAGTCCGTACAATCCTCTAGATGAGCCAAGCCCGTTGGGTTTGAGTCTCAAAAAGAGTCCGTCCTTATTGGATTTGATCCAAGCAAAACTGTCTCAGGAAACTGCTAAATTAGCGACTATGAACAAGAAGGACCAGAAGGACCAGAAAGGAGCTAATGCTGCTGCTTTTAGTACTGCAGACAAGCTCAAGGCTTCAAACTTCCCTGCATTAATTCTTAAGATTGGTTCTTGGGAGGTACTTACATCTTTTTCCTTGCGAGTTTTCTTGGGAACGAAATGGAATTGTTTTGGGTTTCCTTTTGTTTTTGAATGATGTTGAGAAAATGTTAGTTGTGTTCCTTTGCAGTATAAGTCAAGGTACGAGGGTGATCTAGTGGCGAAGTGTTACTTTGCAAAGCATAAGTTGGTTTGGGAGCTTCTTGATGGGAATCTTAAGAACAAGATAGAAATTCAATGGTCCGATATCGTCGCTCTCAAGGCAAATTACGCCGAGGATGGTCTAGGAACTTTGGATGTAGTGGTGAGTTACATTTTTATAGCCAAGTTGTGGAACATGAACCTTGTTCTTAGTAATATGATGATTTACCGTTGCTTCTTTCAGCTGGCGAGACAGCCGCTTTTCTTTAGGGAAATAAATCCACAACCTAAGAAGCATACTTTATGGCAAGCAACAGCCGACTTTACTGGGGGAGAAGCAAGCAGGCACAGGTACCTGATTTGAGTATCCAGCAGTCCTTGTAGCTGGTGCATTTATTCTAGTTATAATTGAGTATGAAAACCACAGAAAGAGACTGCTTAACTCAGCTAGACTCTGATATGTATTTTGGTCTAGTAGACTAAAATTCTGTTTTGTTTACTTTGCAGAAAACATTTCCTGCAATGTTCACAAGGCTTTTTAAACAAGCACTTTGAGAAGCTCGTGCGTTGCGATCCTCGTCTCAACTTTTTAAGCCAACAACCAGAGATCGTGTTAGAATGTCCATATTTTAAAACCAATAGTCCAAATGAATCCAAAGAAGGAATTGGTTTGAAGAGTGAGGAAGGACCTACTTTCTTTAGTTTAGGTATGGTGTCAACATCTGGAACTCAATCCCCTTCGTCAATTAAAGAACACGAGTGTCGTGCTGGTGCTTCTGAAGAATATTCTGAGCAATCTCCATCACCTAACTCAGGTAAAAATCTTCAACTGACAGCTGAAATTATGGGCATAATCAATTAAGAACATAAGATCTTTCACCACTTGAACTTGAAGAGTCAATAGATACACCTAAAGAATTTCCCTTCCCCCTACAAGAATCATTTATCCTTGGATCTGAAAATGTTTCTGACTTGTCAAATATACATTTTAGGAATGGAAGCTCACACAATGAACGAAGAATTGGGAAATGATGGATCGGAAAGTTCAAGGCTGTTCAACAAATGGGACCAAGTCCTGGTTCCTGGAATTCGTCCATCCATGTCCGTTAGCGATTTTGTTAGTCATATTGAACACTGCCTACCCATGTTTTCTGAAGATAATCAACAAAGCAGAGAGACTCTAGAGGGGATTACACAGTATCTATTTGGTGATTCTCAACATGCATCTGACGCCGATGAACAGACCATCATGTCCAGGGTAAACTCCCTGTGCAGTCTTCTACAGAAGGATTCTTGTATGGCTAAGGCCTCGCAAGCCAAAGCTGGCAATAGCCTCAATGTCGCCGGTGGCAACATCAACTCGATTTCTACACAGGAACATGAAATCAAGAATGAAGAAAGCTTCCCTGTCCGTAATGGCTTTGAATCGAGCAAGCACATAGCCATGTCAAGAAATGATTCGGTGGGTGAGCTGCTGCTTAATCTTCCAAGAATAGCTTCTTTACCTCGGTTTTTTTTCAACTTGTTCGACGATTCTGATGATCGTGCCAGATAACCTTTTTTTTTTGGTTCAACTTGTTAATAGGTGTAGTTAAAACCCATAAATCAGGTTTCTACTGGAAAACAGGAAAAAACAAAGATGGAGGGGGGAACTATCCTGACATCTACCCCTATCTTCTCACTTGTCAACTTTTGTAAATATTAGCAGGAGGATGGTTAATGTATAAAATACTTATATCAGCTAAACAGTTAAAACTTCTCTCTATCCCTTGTCTTGGCATTTCTAAAGCTCAAGGATGAAACAAACTCAAAGAATTTTACCTAAGAAGCAAATTGTCAACTGGGTAAAAAGGTGAATCCGAATTTCCAAAATTCTTATTCAAACGTATATCTAGCTTGAAAATTTAGTAACTTAGCTGGCAAAACCAAGATTAGTGGGGTAGGCCAGAAAAATTCAACAAGCGGAGATTCTAAAGTTCTGGTTCAGGAAAATTCTTATTAAAAAATAACAATAATAATGTAATTAGAAGAATTTGAGGAGTCCACTCACAAAGTTTAAGCAGCTGGTGGCGGTGGTTCCAGACAAGCTGCAATGGTTCTTATCGAATGTCTTTTTCTTCCTCGCATCCAATGGATATCTTTTTCTCCCCTACTTCTCTCCTTATCCACCTTTTTTGTGGTGGGGATTGACGAGAGTTATTTTATACGGGAACCAACCGTACTCCCTTTCGGTGAGCGGTGACGCAGCAGGGAAAAGGCCTTCGAGATCAGTGTACAAACTGCAAAATTTAGTAACCACATACAGAGAGACAATTCACAAGATGACGTCCCGTCCACAGTGGAAGCAAGGAAAAAGGGGGATTTTCATGCAATTATACAGGCTACAAAGAAACAGCTTGTGTGTGGGTGGATATAAAAAAGAAAATGAATAGTGAAAACTTTTGAAAAAGAGTGTCGTGCCATTGTAGGAGTAAAAGATGAACATTAAGAAACCCCACAATGAAGATATTGAGGGAAAACTTGATAATCTAGTTATAACAAAATACTTGATTGTTAGTCTCTTTTCACATGCTGCAAACCACTCCGCGCATGTGAGAAGGCCAAGGATGCTACCATTGCAATTGAGTACCCGATTACTGCCCCGTAACTCACACAAATTGGCCATTCCTGCATATTGAAGGAGTCTGTATTTAGTAGAGTTCACACAGATGTGACAAAAGACCAAGACCTTCGAGCTAAGAAGCACTTAAGAGTTAAGAGTGATGACCATTAGATGGGAAATTGGTTAAAGGAACTATATTGGAAATAATTAGACATATATTGATACCAAATCCTGAAATCTTATTCATATCCGAGATAACACCATAGGTACGTAAAATATATAGAGTTGTTCTTTTTTATGAATAAGTTCCCGAAAATTTTGGGTGCAGGTTCACAAGTTAGAGGTAAGTAAACTCGACTCATTCTTTTTTCTTTAGATGCCTAGAAATCATGAATAGAACAAGGAAAAATTAAGCACCATCAAATAGCTTTCTATGGCTAAATTCACGACCTAGAGATAAGTTGGACTAGTTCACTCTTTTTCCATCAAATAGCTTTCTATGGCTAAATTCACGACCTAGAGATAAGTTGGACTAGTTCACTCTTTTTTTCTTTGGATGCCTAAAAAATCATGTAATATTTTCTTAGTTCAAACTAGAGACTGTTAATTGACATTATTGAGTGAGGTTTGACATACACAGCCCAAGTTCTATTGGGAAAATATAAGTGCAGGATGAAAACCAAGTACCTGCCATGGCCTTTCCCAATCAAGTGGCATGGGCCATGCGCCAAACCAGGCTCCAATAATGGCCCCATGTGCTGGAATGCATATCATATGATCAATAGTTCCATTTGGCCTGCAATTGAACAGCAATCACTACTTTATATTCAGAGTTTGCGTTTACCTTGTTGTCATAAACTAAACATTTAGCAAGTAGATTAATGCACCCACGTCACGTAGATATTTTAAATGAACACAGAAAGAGAGAGAATAGAGATAATGTGACAGGAGGCTTACTCTGTGTAAGCAAATAGGCGCTGCCAATCCATCCATGATGAACCAAAGACACAAGCTGAAGGCACGACCTACAAGACCAGCAAAAACCACCACCAATATTAAAGGACTATCGTATACGAAAAGGGGAAGTTATGAAGCAATTTGGTTTTTAGCACAGCACAACGTCTACCCTGAAATTTTAATACAAAGAGAATTGCATCACAAAGCAAACTGAAAATAGTATCTAAATATAAGAACTTCCCTTAATCCATAATAGGCTTAAATAGTTTCGAATTCTACAACTATAACATAATAAACTGAAACCAAAACATAGGTGGCACTATCCATCTCATAAGGATGCTAGACAACGGCCAATGACTACACTACAAGCTTCGGAAAGGTGGAAGAATTTGAAACAATATATATTGAAATCATTCCTTACTTACACTGAACGATGACATCACAAGTGACCAGTTAAGGGTCTTCAATAAGTATCTGTGCCAAGGAGAAGTATTCAGATATTACACGGAAACACATACAGTATTGTCAAATGTATTATCAATGACCATCAAGACTTGGCCGCGAGAAAGTTTAAATGTGTGGAACATCAATGTTCATAATTATAAAACACTCAAACATGATTAAGGATGCTACTGTTAATTAATCTCACCAAGTGAAATTCCACTCAAAATATTCACAATTTGAATTGAAGTTAAAAGGAAAAGTAATGTTCCCATAAATGGTGATAAAATACCAGCCGATACTGAGAGCAGATCTTGATTTATTCGTTGGACAAATTCTGGTATAAAATTTCCATTCAAACCATAAAATTCAATATTTGCAATCCATTAGAGATGAAAGATATAGATTTTCAGTCACTAATTCACGTACTGAGCACCAATAGGAGCGCCAAGAACTATTGCTCCAAAAGCATTAATAATAGCACCTGCATAATTAGGCCACATTGATCCGATTATGACAAGTTTCGCGAGAAGAACCAAGCAACCATATATCACTACAAACAAGGGGGAAAAAGAAAAGGCATGGTAGTCACTAAAGACTAGGGACATGAAAACAAAAATGGCTCCAACTATTAGAATCCTTCCTCATGGACACATTGAGAAACTCACGTCATCAAATTTGAAGTCTCATTTCATATCAAATTTGAGCTATACCGATTACATCTGTACGATTTTCGTATACAAAATTTCAATCCTCAACATTCTTAATTAAAAGAACAGATGGAGAACAACATCAAAACACTCGTAGCTACCTAAACGAATGACAATCAAAAGAAGCAGGCAAATAAAACAAAATTTCTCCAACTAACCAGCAAGGAGTCCAAGTATGCCTCGCGCCACAGCTTTCAAGTACTGCAAATTCGTATAGAACACAGTCCAAGTATTCTAAATTCATTATCTGATTTCAAAACAAGCAATACATTCTCTCACGAACAAATAGAATAAGGTGAAACAAGCTAAGAGAGTCAACTATACCGAGCATTGCTCTCGGTCCGTACGATACCGGCTGTAAAGAAGGATCACAATCGGACACTCAACAATCTGAACAGGGAGAAAGAAGAAGAATCACTCAAAATGCAGGAAGTGGACTCGAAAATGAAAACCTACGAATTACGAAGTATGAAATTTAGACGAATTGAGAGAGAAAGTACCAAAATCAAGAAGAGAGTACGAGAAGGATCGGAGATGAGATCGGCGGAGTAGACATGACGAGCAATCAAGAAGGCTAGGGCTAGCCCTAGGCCGCATATCAGGTGGACGAAGAACGCCTCTGCAATCGATACGGGAGGCGAAGCTTTACTGGTCATCTCTTTCTTCTCCGTCTCCATTACTGTAATTTCTCGTAGCTCATACGGCGAATTCCCGCTGAATGTTCAATGAAGGAAATAGAAGAGAAATTAACGCGGGTGTTTCGATTTCCCCCCCCCCCCNCCCCCCCCCCCCCCCCCCCCCTTTTGTTGAAGAAACTCCAACAATTTTATAATTAATTGGATGTATATAATAATTTTCTTCACAATTATTTAAACTACAACATTTATTATACTTTAATGTCGAATTTTATGTTACGTTAGACTAAGAGTTCTGTTTTTCTTTTTTTTTTCCCTTTAAAATATTTTCGTATTTTGAAAAATAAAAACAAATATTTTTTTGTAAATATATATATATTTTGTGTGTTTTTACTAATATGAAGTATATGGACAATATATCGCTTAAACACTTTCTAAAAATTTATCATTTCTTCATTTTTCTCGTGTTTTACTGCTTATGTGATGCCCCACATTGGTTGGGAAGGAGAACAAATCACCCTTCATAAGCCTTCATAAGGGTGTAGAAACCTTCCTTGCATATGTGTTTTAAAGCCTTGAGGGGAAACCCAAAAGGGAAAGCCCCAATAGAACAATATCTACTGGCAGTGGATCTGGGTCATTACAAATGGTATCAGAGCCAGACACCGGACGATGTGCCAGCCTTCTCGCTGTTCTCCGAAGGGGGGTAGACACGAGGCGGTGTACTAGTAAAAATGCTTGGTCCCGAATGGGGGTGGATTATGATGTCCCACATTAGTTGGGGAGGATAACAAATTACCCTTTATTCTCCTAATAGACACGTTTTAAAGCCTTGAGGAAAAGCCTAAGCTTGAAGACACAATGTTTTTTTTAATACTTAATTCTTATCTTATGATATATGGTGAAGAAAATGATTGATAGAGCCATATTAAATCATTTGTCAACATCTCACTATCTTACCACAAAATGGCCAATGTAATGGGATTTCTCCTCTTTAGGAACATTTTAGAAGCAATTATTATTTCTATTCACAACCCTTCGCTTCACTTTAGACCCAAATTGGCCTAAAACTCGACTTGACTATGAAACATGGTTAAAAGTCGAAAAAGTTGACATTTTAACTGTACTTTCAGCAGGGTTAGACCATACGAAAGCCTTCCATAAATGTTTGTGTTTACGTTTAGCTTGATGTCGACGAGTTATTTGCTCTGCTTCTGATCTCCTTAGTATTTCCCACATTACCTTTACGTCATGATAGCCACATGTTTCCACATCATCATTAAGGTTCAGTAATCCTTCATCTGTCCAATCAAATACAACTTTTTAGAAATTTGAATATTTATTTTATTGTTAATTAAAATGTGAGAAATTTGAATGTTTATAAAATAAAATTCATTATAAGTTAAAAATAGTAATTTTGATGCCCAACAATAAGAAGTGGTCCAAAAAGGTCAGCCATAGGGACATATTCCTTGGTGGAAGCATCTTTGTTTTTTTACAAAATAATAATAATTTTAGAAAAAGAAAAAAGGGAGGGTGAGAAATGTCTTTTTATTATTTATTTTTTTTAAATCTTATTATTATATTTATTTATTTATTTTATATTGAATCTCTATTTTTCAAGCCATTGACAATGCTTTTAAACTAAAATAAAAAATAAATAATAATAATAATAATTCTTTTTTATTTTTAAATAATTTGATCTTACTTTTTTCTTCCCTTTTTTAATGTCCTTAAACTAAATTAATTATGATTAGAACTTAATCTCCAACCGACTTACTGAATTTCAACCATACACCTATTTAATCGCTGACGTGTCTTCAAACTTTTCAATTAATTTACTCTTTTTACAAAAACAAAAAAAAATTATAAAATCATTTAAATATATATATTATTTTTATGTAAATTAAATTGTGTTATCAATTCATCCTAAACCGTAACCGTTATTAGCCGTTGTATTTATAATTTAATTATATATCCCTAAATAAGTTACAAATAAATGAAAAGAAATTAATGAGATTAATTACGTAATAAGGATTTTTTTTTTAATCAAATAATAATAAACAAAGACCAAAGCTGAAAGGAGTGAAGTGTACGGACGAAGCAGGAGGTTGAAATTGAGGAAGACGACGTTACGGGAAGAAACTAAGAGAAGGGGAAAAGACTAACCATTTTTGCGAGTTTTAAGACGGCCGTAAACGGCGAGCCAAACACGGCGTACAGGAAGAATCATCTGATGCCAAAAACCCATGCCTGTTTCTCCTCCGCCTGCAGAGCCGCCCACCGCCGCTCACTCGATCACCGAACACGGCCAGACTCACCGGCCGACCACCACCTACAGTTCCTTTTTTCTAGAGAGAGAAGAAAGCTATGGAAAAACGATGATAATGGAGGGTTGTTAATATAGTCTGAAAGGGAATCCACCATCACGTGACCAGCAGAAGCTATAATTAAATTTTTTATAATTTTAATATATATTTGTAATTGTTTATTTTGTGTTCTAATGGGGAATAATATATATTAAATACACTTCCTTTTATTATTCGGATTTCCATTAATTCTGGACCTTATAATATAAGATATATCTTTAAACTTATCTACATCACTTAAATTAGACCTAAGTTTTAAATTTCATCCACTTTGGTTAGTTGTTGGGTACATTCATGTTTCAAAAGAAAACTAAAAACTTCACATTTATTTCAAAATTTAAAATTTCCACATTTTCCTTTAATTCCTTTATATTAAATTAAAAACAAATTAAAGAATAAACTGTTACTAAATTCAAATCTCAATCATTTTTAAATTTATACATTAATTACAATTTAATTTTATTAAGGGTTCAAATATATAAAAATATCGTCAAGTAAGGGTTCAATTTAATTTAATATATAAAAATGTATAGAAAATGTCAACTCATACTTTATTATTTACATATAGAAATATCGTCATAATTTAGTATTATGCTTGAATTTTTTTTTATTTTTTCAAAATTCAAGTAGGTTATTTTTTACATACTAGTTGTTAAATTCTTATTTTTAATTTAGAAATTGACTAATAATAAAAATATTAATTTGGAAAATTAGAAGAAAATTAGAATAAAGTGTGGCCTAACTAGAATAAGAAGGGAACAACTTGCTTGGTATGCCACATGACATCATTTGATTTTGAAAACAAATTTGTGTCGGTAAAGAAAGGAGAAATTATAATCAAAACTTGAAAATTTTCCAATTTTTAGTCTATGATTTGGTTGGCAATTTAAGGGTTAGGTTGTTTTATTAAAAAAATATAAATTAAAATTGACTACTTTTGTCAAGTCTTGCTATTTAAGAATGAATTAGGTACCATTATCCTTCTTTTTCTTTCTTTCATTTAGTCCCGTTTGAATTAGTTCGGTATTGTTTTGAATGCCTACGACTTGTCTAAAATTGTAGTTTTATGTATGGTTGATAAAATCCAACGTCAATCTTTCTCCACAATGGTATGATATTGTCATTGTCCACTTTGAGTATAAGCTCTCATGGCTTTGTTTTGTGTTTCCCCAAAAGGCCTTATAACAACAGAGAGAGTATTTCATTCCCTAAATTAGCCAATGTGGGACTTTTATCATCCAACAAAGTTTTGTTCAGTTAGGTTGGATTATCCAACTAACTCGAACTTTTGGGTCGGTCCAAAAAATTCCCTCAACCCAAGTACATCCCTAGTTCAATTCAACGTCTATTTCGACCAAGTTGATTATACCCTAAATTTTGTTACTAAAGAGACTAACACTCCCTCCCACTACTTAGAAGCTTACAGTTTCATGTTCTATTTCACTCTCCAATGGGGTTCTTTTCACCCTTCCCTCACGATACTACTTCACTATCAGTCACTCATGAGTATTTAGCCTTGCAAGGTGGTCCTTATTGATTCACACTGGATTCCACGTGCCCCATGTTACTCGGGTCAGAGCGTAAGCCAGTGATACTTTCAGCTACTGAACTCTCGCACCACCGCTTCGCCTAGTAGCACGACGCTTGTATTGCTAGCGTTGAATTCAAAACAAAACCTCTCGAGCACATAGAATAATACAATAGCTATATTTGGTACAAAAATAAACTTTTCATCGTGCAATAAGAATAAACATTAAAATCGAGATGAATTTATAAAAAGAATAAGCTTTATAAGTAGGATATTTATGAACAACGGACAATGGAAATTTAAAAAGTTGTAGCTATTATTGTTGCACAAGTTGATGTTAGACCCTTCCTTGTAAGAACACAAGAGAATGGAACAAAAAATAAAATAAATTAATTATTTTCTACTTTTGGCTGCCAAACATTAGAAATATGGGAGAGGCAAAGTTTTTCTTTTCTTTAAACTCTTGGTGGTGAGCTTTTATTTAAAATAAATATTTTAAGAAAAAAAAAATTAAATAATAGTACCCATCTTATATGGCCTACCATCTAATTAAAAAATAACTTTAAAATTATTTCATATATAATCCTTTAAAAATTTTAAATTAAAAAAAAAGTAATTAATTTTTAAAATTTTAAATTAGGTCAACTCTTCTCTTTGAAATATTAATATATTGAAAAATGAATAAGTGAATATTCGAAGCTACCCTCCATAAGCATGTTTATTAAATATGCGCTATGTTTTTTATTTTTTATTTTTTTAAAATAATATGTTTTGGAAATTTCATATATAAAAATTCAAAAGTAAATTTCAATAATAGGGCTTAGCTAAGCCTGATCTCATACAATGATACAACCCTGGGTTTTAAAGATTATAAATTGAATTATATATAAAATAAATAAATTCAATTAATTTGTTGGCTAATTACCATTGGTTTCAATTGTTTAGTACTATTAATTATCATATTATTGAATAATGTCCATCATAGTTTATAAAATGAGATCATGTCACACTTATTAATTATTTTTTAATTCCCATTTAGGTTGGTGGCTAAGCTTTTTTGGCATGTGGGTTGGGATGATTTTGTCATAAAAATATCATAAAAAAAAGATTAATTATATCGTTAAATTACTACATTATTTGTACTTGAAAAAAAGATATTTATACATTATGATCTAAATATATTTTTTTAATAAATAAAATAATCAATTTGAACATAACTCAACTAGAAGTATATCTTCACCGTCTCTATTTTTAATTATATAATTACGAGAGTAAAATTAAATAATTTTTTTCACCGTCTCTATTTTTATATTACATTTTACGACCGAAAGTAAAATTTATGTAGGAAACAAATTATAGATTAACCCAATATCGTGGAGAATATTGAAACAAAAACACTTGCGAACAACTTTCGTAAAAGCTATGGTCATGGGCCCAGAATTAAGCCCATTTCGGCAATATGGGCCGATTCTGATTTACGAATTGGGCCCGGCTATCATTCCATCCAATATTTGTGAAAATAAAATATAATTTATTCATGCACTAATCACTAATGTTCCTTCTTCTTGGCTGATGAAAAGGTGTTTTTAACGTAATATCAACAACGCGTCGATTCATGTGTCATATCGTATGTATATATATATGTCTTCTATCATTCTGTTAACCAAAACGACATCAATTACTAAAAATGGGTATAATCTAAAGCAAATTCGATTAAAATAAGCTTAAATATATATAGATCGGGATTTTTAATTGACGAAATTTGATTGGAGGGTCCAATGAGTTGGTAGTAGGTAAAATGGAGACATTCATCTTTGAACATGACCACATAACACAATCACCACCATTTTTTTTTTCTCATTATTTATTTTTCCTTGGAATTAAATTAAATTAAAATCACAAAGTTTCAACCCAAAATTAGGAAAATTAAAATTATATATTTTATATGAAAAAAAAAATTAATGGTTTTTAGGCTTGTGCTAAAACGCACTATGAAAAAGTTGGGGGCAACCAATACCCTATCCTTTTAGGCCCCACCATCACCTAAAACACCTACCCTCACCAACCCCATTTTCTCACCAACTTTTTTCCCTAATTTTTTTTTCCGTATATTTATGATTAAAAATATTAGTAATATTTTTCAACCCGAACTTAACTTAATTTACTATTATATATATTTTTAACTAATAGATAAAATGTTCGTTATGATATTAATAGTCTTGAAGTTAAAATTTAGGGACTTAATATAAAATTAACGAGACGTTTAGAGGGTAAAATTATAGAGAGGTATTTAATAGACATTTTTATCGATTAAAAAATTGATATGCACCCCTTCACATTATTAATAACAAAAAAAAAAATATATTATTAATCGATTTTTTAATGCGTAATTTCTCTCCGGGCTTTCTCTTATTTTAATTTGGGCTATTTTGATTGTTTCATTTGTAGTAATATCTAATATGTATATAAAATAAATTTAAAATTTACATGTATTATTTAATGAAATAATTAATACTTTAAAAATTAAACATAAGTTACATCTAGATCCACTAGTGAAATACCTAATTAAATAATTAAATAAATGAAAAGTTACCTCTACGTCAAGCTCCAATAATTAAAAAAAATTAATATTTCTCTTTACACCTACTAAATTAGAGGTTTTAAAAGTAATTATTAAAAGAATTGCATGAGGATTAAAAGCATTTACTAAGACTTAAATAGCGTTTATTATTTAATAATTTAGACTATATAATTTATAAATATCATAGATGTGTAATTAATTTAATTTATTTAAGTAAAAAATCTCATTAAATCTTAAAAATAAATTTAAGCTCAAAATTATTACAAATTTAAGAGATAAAAGGAATAAAAATAAAATTTTTGAAGTAAGATTAAAGGTAATATAGTATTTAAAGAAAGAAAAAGAAGAAAATGAAAATTTGGACAAGAAATTTTTTCAAAATTCCCGTTTACTCCCTTCACCAACCCCCAAATTTTTGTCCCATCTTCAACACAATTCATTATATCTTCAACTGAAATTTCCGTCGTCGAACTCAGAAGAACACGATAAACGTGAATCGGAAAAGGTTCATCTGTTCTTCTTCTTCTTCAATCAGCTAAAATCGTCGCCATTGAAATGGCCACTGAAACGGTTCACGACTTCATTTTCCGGTCGAAATTGCCGGATATCTACATCCCTAAGCACCTACCTCTGCACTCGTACTGCCTTCAAGAAAAGATGGCAGAGATCGGCCACCGGACCTGTCTAATCAATGCCGTCACTGGTGAGTCCTTCACTTATTCCGACGTCGACCTCGCCGCTCGCAAGGCCGCCTCTGGATTGTACAAACTCGGTATTGCAAAAGGCGATGTGATCATGCTCCTCCTCCCGAACTCACCGGAATTCGTCTTCGCTTTCCTCGGCGCCTCGTACCTTGGCGCGATTATGACGGCGGCGAATCCTTTCTTCACTGCGGCAGAGATCGCGAAGCAAGCGAAAGGATCGAAGGCGAAATTGATAATCACGCAATCGTCGTATTACGAGAAAGTGAAGGAAATAACAGAGCAATTACCTGATGCTAAAATCATGACCGTCGATTCTCCGCCGCTAGGTTGCTTATCGTTTGCCGATTTAATCCAGGGAGGCGATCATGAGATTCCGGCGGTGGAGATCAGTCCGGACGACGTCGTTGCTCTGCCGTACTCCTCTGGAACCACTGGATTGCCGAAAGGAGTGATGCTAACACATAAAGGATTAGTGACGAGTGTGGCTCAGCAAGTGGATGGAGAAAATCCGAATCTGTACTACAGAAACGACGATGTGATTTTGTGCGTTTTGCCGCTTTTTCATATCTATTCGCTTAATTCGGTTCTGCTCTGCGGGTTGCGCGCCGGTGCGACGATTTTGATCATGCCTAAATTTGAGATTGGTTCGCTTTTGCAATTGGTGGAGAAATACAGAGTTTCAATTGCGCCGATTGTGCCGCCGATTGTTCTCGCCATTGCGAAGTCGCCGGACTTGGAGAAATACGATTTGTCGTCGATCAGAATGATTAAATCTGGCGGAGCTCCGCTTGGGAAGGAGCTTGAAGATACCGTGAGGGCCAAGTTTCCCAAGGCTGTGCTCGGCCAGGTGCGCCAAATTCATAATTTAATTACAAAATAAAATTTTATTCAGAAGTCCACGTGTAAATTAATTAATTAATTAATTTTTTTTTTGCAGGGATATGGAATGACAGAGGCGGGTCCTGTACTAACGATGGGTTTAGCATTTGCGAAGGAGCCATTTCCGATGAAACCAGGAGCCTGCGGCACCGTCGTGAGAAACGCCGAGATAAAGATCGTCGACACCGAAAACGGCGGCTCATTGCCCCGAAACACGCCGGGAGAGATCTGCATCAGAGGCGATCAAATCATGAAAGGCTATCTCAACAATCCGGAGGCAACGGCCGCCACAATCGATAGCGAAGGCTGGTTGCACACCGGCGATATCGGCTTGATCGACGACGATGACGAACTGTTCATCGTCGATCGGTTGAAGGAACTGATTAAGTACAAGGGATTCCAAGTCGCGCCGGCGGAACTCGAAGCTCTGTTGCTCACTCATCCGGTCATCTCCGATGCCGCCGTCGTTCCGTAAGAATCAATTGACTCGATTAGATTTCCAATTCCGATTTGTTTATTTATTTATCATTAATTTTGCACGTGTGGTAAATTGCAGAATGAAAGATGAAGAAGCTGGAGAGGTTCCCGTTGCGTTCGTAGTGAAATTGAAGAACTCCGAAGTGACTGAGGATGAAATTAAACAATTTATATCAAAACAGGCATGTAATCTTACTTTGTTCTCTTAATTCTCATTTTTATTCTATTTTTAAATTTAAAAAATATTCAATTTATAAATTCACTTTATTTGCTAGTTAAACAATTATGGAAAATGAAACGATATTTTAAAGATTAAAATAGACATGTTTTAAATTTAAGGACTAAAAAAATATATTTACAAATTTTATGAGCAAAAAAAAAATAATATATATATGACAACGGTGCAGGTGGTTTTCTACAAGAGAATAAACCGGGTTTTTTTCATAGACGCAATTCCGAAATCGCCCTCCGGCAAGATCTTGAGGAAGGAGTTGAGGGCAAAGTTGGCAGCTGATTTTCCAATTCCTAATTAATTTCCTTTTTCTTTTTATTATTATTATTATTATTATTATTTTTTCTTTGCAATTTCACCCACTACTAAATGCCAATGCAAGTCTCTTATTTTACCTCTCTTGTTATTATTACTTTTTTTTTTAATATACATATATATTATATGGAAAGTTCAAATCTTTTCATATGTTCATATATAGATAATGTTTTTTTTTTTTTTTTTTTTTTTTTTTAAATTGCAATAATGAACCATCATCCAAATTAGCTCACACATCCGCGTATTAATTACCATACGCACATAAATGTACTATCCTTCATTGTTGCTTTAGTCCCACATGGGTCGATGTGTACACATGGAGTGTTATGTAGGTTTGGTAAGTGCGTTAAGGATAAGACTAAGTATAGGTGGCAATTACGTACATTAGTGTAGTGACGTACTATATACTAATTTTTTTAAGAGAAAATTTACAATTCATTATGCAAAATCGAAAGGTTGAAGATTTATCTTGTAATTTATTCCATCAAGCAATCAATCGAGCAATGACGAATACATCATGACACGGTCGAGTATTGCGCAACAAGCTCGAATATTTCTCATGAATGCATAATGTTAATTTTGAGGTTCAAATCTCTTTGAAAGAGTATGAATGAGGATGGTAAGATATGTTACAACAACAGGGCGTAAATGATATAAACACTATAAATGCACAACATTTCTCCAACTCTAATTTATCCTGCTTTTGGTTTTTACTTCATCATATGGCTCAAAAACTCGCCTCCTCTGTGCTTGGTCGCCTCAAGAAATATCGTAAACTATTTGATATAACCTGTAGAAACGACGTAAATCGTCAATTGGGTTCGGTAACAGTAACGAACAATGTTGTAAGTAAGTTGTAACCAGTATAATCTAAATGTTTACCAACCTGCTGAAGAGGTTTGATGAGGGCTTTGCCCTTGTAGCTAACATGAAATTTAGTCTTAGCCAACAGTCCCTGCAGCCAGGACAAAGAGAGTTGTAATACTACTAACAGTGAAGGCCTGCAAATTCAACACTGAAAATAGTCACCTCGGTGTCGAATTCTCCCGATTCAACTGCAACGTTTATGTCCGTGATGATCTTCACAAGATCCACCAGTAATCCTGGTCGATCAGCGGTCTCCACATACAGCAAGCTGTGAAGGGTCAAGGAAAAACTTTGAAAAATTGCACTCCCTTCACATATACAGGACTAACAAGAGTTGGCAAGTCAAGTTTCGAAAATTATTGCCATTGTGTCAATGATTTTCTGAGGAAACAGACGAGCATTACCTTCGGTCAGGACCGTCATCTTGTATGCTTATGTGCGTAGCAATGTCCACATCGACCTAAGAAATTACACGTCACAAATCAAGCAAGGGAGCAGACAACATTTGAAAGGATGAATATAAAACGTTCAAACAAATAGCTAGATTGAGTGAAACGACAAGTATCGAGAAGTAAAACAAGAAAGCAAACTTATTTCTCACACAAAAAGGACTGTAACGGCCCAAGCCACTGCAAGCAGATATTGTTCTCTTTGGGATTTCCCTTTCGAGCTTGCCCTCAAGGTTTTTAAAACGCGTATGCTAGGGAGAGGTTTCCACACCCTTATAAAGAATGGTTCGTTCTCCTCCTCAACCGATGTTCGTTCACATGAGATCCCACATCGGTTGGAAAGGAGAACGAACCAGTTTTTATAAGGGTGTGAAAATCTCTCCCTAGCAGACGCATTTTAAAAACCTTGTAGGGCAGCCCGAAAGGGAAAGTCCAAAAAGGACAATATCTGCTAGCGGTGGTCTTGACCGTTACAAGGACAAGGTTCTGCAGGTTTCTACACACCATCCTATGGATTTGCAAACCGGGGAAAGCCAACATTTGAGCCTATTGTAACCTTGTTAGCCAGCTAATATGAGACATTATGCAAAAAGAGAGCAGAGGAGGGAACGTGATGTCTAGTTTTATACCCCACAAAAAGAAACATAACAACAATATCATGCAATAGCAGATATGATATGAAGAAAAAGCTCCACAGTATATGAATCAAAAAGCACCACAGCCAGTCTTGAAATGGAAAGTTGTTTAAGACCTGTTGTGGCGGTGGCATGACTCCGAACGCTGCTCCCATTGCTAACTGAGCACTTGATTCCTGAACAACCATTTCAAATTTAGGAACTTAAAAAATTGTTAGAAGATCCACCCAGAATGAATCTTGATAAGATCATACCGGATGAAACTCAAGCAAGTTGTTTATAATCGTCAAGCGAATCGCCTCAAGCAACTCTGGATCATCTACCTTTCTTCCGGTGTCTCTGCATATTAGCACAACAATCAAAAATCAAAATTCGACCGATTTTAAGTCCAAATTTAACTGAAGGTATTAATGTTTGTGTTGGTAAGGTCCACATAACCAAAGGGTTGTCCAAATCAGTTCACTAGTATTGTCGTATCACATTATATACCACGAAAAATGTTCGTGGGCTTTTATTGATCTTTTGAGGCATTGCTGCAATGTCATGGGACTGCCAAATTTACTAACCAAGTATCATAACCAGGTGTGTTGTAAGAATCGACATTTGATGAAATAGTTCACATCTTTCTAATAGCAATTATAAACAACCTACCGCTCGGTAACGAAAAAGACAGCAACGGAGTATCTAAATATAACAACCTGATACTTCAAGTTCAGCAACGGAGTATCTAAATATAACAACCTGTAACTACAGAATAAGAACAACTACCCACTCTTTTTAACTAACAAACAAGTAATCCAATACTTACGCTTTTGTGATCGAAAATCTGTTGTGCTTTCCAGAAGAATCCAAAAAGACATTCGCCTTGACGACATTGAGCCCCAGGTTTTTCAGAGCATTCATCTGCATCCAATGCAGATTATAGGAAATGACAACGGATAAGACAACCCAAAAAAGCTCCCAAAAATGGAATGTTAAAGATGACTTTGTAAATACGAAAACATAGCATTGTACCGTGTCGAGAAGTGCTCCAAGCCGATCGCCGAAGGTTATTTCCACAACAGTTGCATCTTGATCAGAGTCCTGGTCTATTATAACTATGGGCGTTGGAATTGTATCAGTATCACCGTTACTTCCATCCTGTTGTGCAACCACTCCCAAGAGAGGGAGAGGTCCAACAAAAATTAAGAACAAACATCCAACAATTGCAAATCACATGTATCGATACCTTCAGTACCTCAACAGCTGTAGCTGATGATGCTCGTGCAATACTCTTCATGTTGGAAGAAGACCATCTGTGACGGATCAGCAGTAAACTTATAAACATATCTTCACAAAAACTAAAATGATTTTCATTCTTAAAGGAAACATTGGAATTCTTAGCCAAATTTTAAAAACAAAAACATGTTCTTAAAACTAATTCACATGGTGGACTTCCTAAATCCAATTAATCTCCGAGCTGAGAGAGGAGTATTCAAAATATACACATAATTCATCTGCTTAAGCTAAAAATCCAGTGGTGATTTGACATCAACAACTTCTTAATTAACAGAGAATCACTGGGTCTTGTTCAATTATACTAACTAACCTGATAAAACAGAGAGAATTTAGAAACCTAAGATTGTTACATATCACGAACGAGAGATTCAAGCATGAATTACTAGCCCAAATGATCTTCAGCTTGAAATAGTAATAAATCTGAACAGAAATCTCAATAATGTCCAATACAAATTGGACGAATATGATAAAATTAAGCACAAAAACACACCAAATCAATCAATTGAAACTCATACCTTCCCCTTTGGATTAGGCAGAAACACTTGTTCTGATAAGCAAGGGAGGTCTTGAACAAACCCCCAGTCGGCAAACGACTTTCAGAAGATTTGAAGGTCCAAGAACTGCAACTGGAGTGAAGCCCAGAGCACCAAGAAGCCATAGCCACAGCCACAGTCATGGCGGGAAGGTTGAGAAGAGGAGCGAAAAACGCAAACCCAGAAGCAAAAATCGGAAGCAATGGGAGGTAAAAGAGAAGCTAGAGAGAAGGGAGTAAGATCAAAGAAGGGAAATCAGAGAACATTCTGAGTTCAGAGAAGGATTCAGAAGGAGAGAAATGGGCAGCGAGGAAGAAGAATACGACCCATCTGGACCCGAGTGGTCTCGAAATATCCGCCATTGGAGATGGATAGGTAGATTCCTCATGACAATTTATCTTCTTTTTCGTTCACTCTTTTTTTCTTTTTCTTTTTTTTTCCGGAAATTTGTTTGACGTTTCATGATTCATCGTAAATAATTGCAATGATTATATATATAATATTAAAATACTTCTCCACAGTATTTTTACTTTCAAATATCTAATATTAATCCGAAAATTCGACCCCACTTATTTTAATGAATGTTTAACCTAAAGTATTCTCGGAGAATATGCCTCCTAACTTAGTGCTACGTGACGAATTTCATTCAAAGGAATCCAGTAAAGAAAAGCATGTAATTTTAGTAATTAAAAGGTTTATTGAGATGAATTAAATAATATTAATAATTTTCATACAAATATTTATTTTTTGACAAAGCTAATAATAAAATTAAAATACAAGAACTAACATGTTATTTTAATATTTAATTTTAGTCTATGTAGGTTGATAAATCAAGAAATTAATTCTTTAAGGTAAATTTTAAGATTAATTTTTTATTTTTTTTAAAAAGATTGGAAATATAATCAAATAAATTTATTAAAAGTACAATATGTTGATTATAGGAGGAAAATCGTATTTTATAATTATTATTTTATTTTATTTTATTCTGTTGGTTTTTAAATTTGAGTGAGAAATCCAGTTGGAATTGGGACCAGTTGATCGCTAGAACCTTCCAATTATAGCGACGCGTTTGGTTCATAAAATTCGAATTTCTCATCTTTTTCTCCAATTATCTTTTTTCTTTTTCAGGATTTATTATCTTTTTCCCGTTCTCTCTCTCTCTCTCTCTCTGAAAAAGACAGATTAGCGTGGGCTTCACCCAATTTTTATGAGTGGGCCTTTTGTTTCTTACAGTATTAACATGGGCTCGGCCCACAATTTCACTAACCAATACATTAATTTTTACGATTGGACCTTTTGTTTGTTACTGAATTAACTTGGGCTCGGCCCAACTTTTTATTAATCAATTCATTAATTTTTACGATTGGGCCTTTTGTTTGTTACTGAATTAACTTGGGCTCGGCCCATATTTTCATTAACCAATTCATTAATTTTTACGATTGGGCCTTTCGTTTGTTACTGTATTAACTTGGGCTCGGCCCACAATTTCATTAACCGATTCATTAATTTTTACAATTGGGCCGTTTGTTTGTTACTGTATTAACTTGGGCTCGGCCCACATATTAATTAACCAATTCATTAATTTTTACGATTGGGCCTTTTGTTTCTTACTGTATTCACTTGGGCTCGGCCCACATTTTAATTAACCAATTCATTAATTTTTACGATTGGGCCTTTTGTCTCTTACTGTATTCACTTGGGCTCGGCCCACATTTTAATTAACCAATTCATTAATTTTTACGATTGGGCCTTTTGTCTCTTACTGTATTCACTTGGGCTCGGCCCACATTTTAATTAACCAATTCATTAATTTTTACGATTGGGCCTTTTGTCTCTTACTGTATTCACTTGGGCTCGGCCCACATTTTAATTAACCAATTCATTAATTTTTACGATTGGGCCTTTTGTCTCTTACTGTATTCACTTGGGCTCGGCCCACATTTTAATTAACCAATTCATTAATTTTTACGATTGGGCCTTTTGTCTCTTACTGTATTCACTTGGGCTCGGCCCACATTTTAATTAACCAATTCATTAATTTTTACGATTGGGCCTTTTGTCTCTTACTGTATTCACTTGGGCTCGGCCCACATTTTAATTAACCAATTCATTAATTTTTACGATTGGGCCTTTTGTCTCTTACTGTATTCACTTGGGCTCGGCCCACATTTTAATTAACCAATTCATTAATTTTTACGATTGGGCCTTTTGTTTGTTACTGTATTAACATGGGCTCGGCCCACATTTTCATTAACCAATTATTTACTTTACGATTGGGCCTTTTGTTTGTTACTGTATTAACATGGGCTTGGCCCACATATTTATTAATGAATTTATTAATTTTTATGATTGGGCCTTTTGTTTGTTACTTTATTAACTTGGGCTTGGCCCACATTTTCATTAACTTTTGTGATTGGGCCTTGTGTTTGTTACTGTATTTACTTGGGCTTGGCCCACATATTTATTAATCAATTCATTAATTTGTGATTGGGCTTTTTGTTTGTTACTGTATTACCTTGGGCTTGGCCCACAATCAACTACTTTTTGAAATTATAATTAATCAGAATTAATAAATTATTAATTTAGAAGGAAAAATATTTATTCATATTACCCATCACTAAATTTCATATTAATTTTGCTTTAAGCAATGCAGAAATCCAGTAGTAAACTCCAAGAATTAGGAAATTAATATCTTCCACTGTTGGCAACCTCAAAAACCTTACAATTCAAGCATATTTATATGTTTCATCCTAAATTCTCAGCTCGAACACATGAACTCAAAATGAACAAACCATCATCTTCCTTAATTTTCCTTCTGGTTGTGTTATTTTCTTGTCTTGGAATCTCAGTTGCTGATTCTCATAATGTCTTTGATTCTTGTCCAACAGCCACTGATAGAATTGACTTCATCAATGGCTTCCCTTGCAAGAACCCCACCATTGTTAGGACGGATGACTTCACCTCAGCAAAGTTAACGGGACCGGTCAATACCGATGATCGGTTCAGCTCGTTGGTGAAGGTCGTCACGGCTGCAGACTTCCCTGGCTTGAATTCACTCGGGCTATCTATCTCTAGAACTGATTTGGGCACGGATGCCATCATTTCTCCTCACTCGCATCCAAGAGCCACAGAGATGTTCTTTGTGAATCAAGGTACGTATTGGGTTGAGCGGTGATTTAACATGGTATTAGAGTAAGGAGTTGTGTGTTTGTCTTCCTTGCAGGCATCGTTCTAGCTGGATTCATTGACACCAAAAACCGACTCTTTCAGGAGTTTTTAAAACCAGGCGACGTAATCGTATTTCCAAAGGGGTTGTTGCACTTCTGTCTAAATTCTGGTTACGAGACCGCCACCATTTTCTCTGTGTATAACAGTCAGAACCCAGGAGTTGTGAATGTCAATGGTGCCATGTTCGAGCCTGCTGATTCAAGTCATTTCATAGACAAGTTCCTCGACAAATTAAAAGCTCTTTCTTCACTACCAAATCTCAAATTCAACCCAAATGTAACCCTACCCAGATACATAAGCTTGTAAAATTATAGATTCATTTGAAAAGAAAATGCACAAGTTGAAGGACATTAATCTAAGTAAGTGATAAAATATTATTGATTTTGATGTCTTTCCTGTATCCTATGTTCTTAAAAGAATAAGATATGATCCATGGAAAGATTCATCGGTATAGAACTATTATATCTTTTGAACAGTATTACACATGCCGGGGTTTCGAGCGCACCAGAGTGGTTGAATTGGTTCGGCTCCGATGCCTCTCTTCACCATTCTATTTCTCCATTCATTCAAACGGTCTGTTGCCTCGGCGTACCTCTTCTTACCGCTTTCGTCTCGGTTTCCAGACCATAGTGACTCCGCCATTGCTGAAGTGCGAGGCCATAGCCGAGCATCCAGCACCGTTGGGTCGGCTTGTTCAGACCACAATGCCACTTCCCCGCCCAACACCAATTTAGCTTCCTCTTCACTCAGTTTATAAGTTATGTCGTAGTTATATATAGTTTGCCATGTTTTGAAAGGTCCACACCATGACCCTCCATCTTTATACTCACCATTTGCTTGTTCATCATACTGACTATTGTTTCCAAGAAAGTCACCATGGCCACAGTCCAAATAATAGTATTCCGATGACGAAACGATTGCTCGATACCCTGAAGAAACGATTCGTTTGGTATTGTTAACACCATTGTTCCAAGTCTGCAAGATGATGTTCTCACGAGGGAGAAACTCTGGTCGAACTCTGACTATGTCGTCGAGCAATACGTCTTCCCAATAGACGACGGTTCGGTTAAGGGAGTGAATGAAAGGGAAGGTGGTGTTGACAAAGATCTCAAGAACTTGGCTGAGAGTTCCACCATTTGATAAGAAGGATTTGATCAATGGATCAGCCTTCCAACATCCCGGGACAATCTCATCCACGCCCGAGTGGTAAAACGATTCGGGGAAAAGATCGACGACGTCCCGAACGACGTTTTTTAGGACTTCATACGTCTTGGGGTTCAAGGGATTCAAATGGCCAGTCCCTGGCTCTGAAGCCAGCCGGTCTTCCCATTTGTACCCTGCAGGTAACCAGAACATATTTGCACATGACACTATCTCAGGGTAAGCCAGAGCCCATGAGCCAGTATGTCCTGCAAATTACATCACAATTCTCTACATTATTATGGCAGATTCACTCATCATCATCATCCAGCTGAATTCAACACTCTAAACCAGTTCCCCGAGAATTTATGATACATTCATTTCATACAGAATAAAACAGGGGAAGTAAGGGATTTTCAATCATATATACAGAACCAACCAAGTAATGATCATACAATCAACAACCCAATTGGCGGATTCAGATTTAAAGATCAAAATCAAGAGAGTTTAACTCACCAGGGGAGTCAATTTCCGGCATGACTCGAACTCCGTGTTCCATTCCGAACTTGACAATTCGTCGAACATCTTCAGGGGAATATATCATATCATCTCTATAAGCCCCTTTAGCACCAAGCTCCGGCTCCAATGGCAGCACAAGAGGGAAAGAATGTGAGTCGGTTATATGCCAATGGAAAACATTAAGCTTATTCATACCCATCGCCTCAATCGTCCGTAAAATATGCTCCACTCCATAGTAATTCCTCGACGTATCGAGAATCAACCCTCTATGTTGAAACAATGGCGCATCCCAAATCGAAACCCCCACCGGGACTCTAAGTGGGTCGCCCCAAACAAGCTGAGAGAACGTCTCGAGGCCTCTCATGGCGCCCCAGACCGTAGACGAGACCAAATTGGCGGAGCCGGTGAGGGAAATGTGGAGAGAATATGATTCGTTGACCCCATTCTGGAGTGGGGCAGAGAGATCGGCGACGGAGACGGTGAGTTTCTGCAAGGGAGAGGCAGAGGAGGAGATGTTGACTGAAGGGTCAACGAGGGGGCGGTGTTTCTCAGTGAGAATGCGGCGGAGGTGACGATCGACGGCGGAGGAGAAGTAGTGGTGGCGAGGGGAAATGATGATGAAATTGGGGGAAAGAAGAGCGGCTTGGGGATCGGGCCAATTGAAGACTCTTGGTTTTGGCCAGACATTAATGGCGGATTGAAGCGATGAAATTGGGGAAATTAAGAAGAAGACGATAAGGAGGAAGGTGGAAAAAATGTCTGTCCTCCATTGAAGAGCCATGATTTTGCTGCAACTGCACCAGACAGCCGAGGCTGTGGTGTACTTTATACTGTTGTGGTTGCGCGACAAGGATAAGGAAGACAGTGGAATTTATTTATTCGTTGTCGTGAAAATAATTTATTTTAACCTAAAAAAAAGTTTTCGTTAATTATTCTTAAAATAACTTATAAACGAGTTTTAAAAATATATTTAATAGGCAAGTAAACTTACCAATTTTGTTCTATTTTAGTTTTAATTTTGATAATTTTAAGGAATCCATTGTTTTATTGTACGATAATAAAGTTGACAGGTCAGCTGCTCGTGGCTTCTAAGAGTGAAACTTATCCCCTCAAACGAACACGAGTCCTTTCTGCATATTTTGTTGTTACTCTAAGCTAAATACACTTCACTCTTGAGTCTCTATGATTGAGCCACTAAAAATGAATGTGCACCTCATAATCATATTTTATAGTTACATGTGGTATTAATTTATTTATCTACTGTTTTAATAAATTAGCATATTATTATTATTATTTTTTTTTTAGCGATTGGGTTTGTAATTAAAATAATGTAGGAAGAATATGGTAAGATGTGAATGTCTTATTATTATGTCACTATGTGACATTCATAAGTTAATGAATAAAATTTAAATGTTGGGTCTTCTTAAACTACATGTGGCTTTGCCCTCTCTTTTGATTTTATTTTTTGGTTAAATTATTGCAGGCCTTCTACTAATTCAAGACCTTTTGTTTTTGTTTTGTTTTTTTTTTTTTTGCTTGTTCGCCATTTGGAGCTATGTACTTACCTTGAATAAAAGCTTACGTTCATCGCTTATCTTTTTATCTTTTTCAAATGCTAAGTTTTGTGGGTACAGAAACAGAAAAGCAACTCGAAAATAGGAGTATCTTAATCGATAAAACGGTACTATATTTTCTTGTCGGTAAAGCTCATAAATCAGCAAAATGAACGTTTATAGTGTCAATATTTTTCACTTAGTTTCACGTTTAAAATAGACAGTACAAATACGAGATATAGTGACATGAAATTTGGTATATATATATTATAAATAAATAAAGCATGTGGAAGGTATGGCATGGAAAAGTATAAAATATTAAAGGAGACAAAAGTCTACATTTTCATATAAACATTGAACATAAATTTAAAATAAAACTAAAAACACATTTTTCATTATAAAATTTTATATAATGAGTTGTTAGTTCGTGGTTGGTTAGATTTTGACTTTTCTTTTTTACATTTTTTCTCTTATTTATTTTCATTTTTAAAATTATACTGTCGTTGAAGGTTAAATTTGGAAATAAACATCAAAATTAAATTATTCTAAAATATAAGCACAATTAAAATTAAAGAAAATTGCAAAATAATAATAATAATAATACATAAATAAATAACAATTATATCTGGTTTTCCTTAAATAATATGATTCTTAATCTAATCAAATCAGAGATTAATGATAATATTAATGATAATGATGGATGAATTATAACAATAATTCTCCAACTCATATTTGGATTAAGAAGAACATATAAAAACAATAAAAGAAGAGGAATTATTAAAAAAAGAATAGCCGAACTTGATGTATAAGAGAAGTCAAAGGTTTCTCCAAAGCATTGTATTAAGGTTCACACACAATTGGATTTATATAAATATGGCCTATAAAACACTGACCTTCTTCATCTCTCTTGTCTTCCTCTCTTGTCTTCTCACGCAGGTTTGAAGCTTAGAACATCAATGGGGAATAGCAAGTCCAAGAACCAAAGCCACCCTTTGCCCATTGACACCACCTTCAAGTTTCCTTCTCCACTTCCCACTTTTCCACCAGGTTTCTATCTAATTTTCTTTTTAATGTTTGGCTCCGAATATCTCTATTTATGATTCTCGTTGTCGGTTCGTTTTCCTTTGTTTAGATGAACGATACAAGAGAAAAATAGGTTATCTGAGAGAGAATTATTTATATCAATTAGATATTCATTTAAACGAATGGTATGCAGTAATCAAATACAATTACGAGAATGAAAATTGAAAAATATTTTCTCTCTTAGCTGTCAACGATGTAGTAGTGGCGTGGTTTTTTTTTTTTTTTTTTTTTTTTTTTTTTTTTTTTTTTTTTTTTTTTTTTTTTTTNGGAAAGAAAATTGGAGTTAATACAAATTAAATGCTTTGGAAAATGATATTAAAATAAAGATAATGACATTTTTTTAAATTAAAATATAAATAATTGTTTTACGTAATTATATTTTTCTCCTTTAAAACGTTTCAACTTTGAAGTTTTCAATATAATCATAATTTACACATGACATCACTTTCATTTATTTATATATATATAATTAAACATAAAATTGAAAAGAAAAAAAGGAAAAAAAAAAAAAAGGAGAGATTTATTTTATTTTGTAAATTTATAAATCAATTGGATAAAAAAAAAATTAACTCTTCCACTCACTTTGATTGTGCAGGGGAAAGTGGCTTCGCCGAAGGCGTCATCGACCTCGGTGGCGGACTGAAAATCCACCGGATTTCATCCTTCAACAAAATCTGGACCACCCACGACGGTGGTCCAAACAACCTCGGCGCCACGTTCTTCGAACCCTCTCCTCTTCCCCAAGGCTGTTTCTCTCTCGGCCATTACTGTCATCCCAACAACAAGCCCTTCTTCGCCTGGACTCTCGCCGGAAAAGATGACTCACCTGACGGCGCCGTCCTCAAAAAGCCCCTCGACTTTGCCCTCGTCTGGTCAAGCAGGAATTCCAACATCAAACGTGACACCGATGGCTACATTTGGTTGCCGACGCCGCCGAACGGTTATAGCGCCGTCGGCCACCTCGTCACTACTTCACCGGAAAAGCCCTCCGTTGACAGAATCCGTTGCGTGCGTACAGATCTAACAGAACCATCGGAAAAGGAGAATTGGATTTGGGGACTCAAAGATTCAATCGACGAAAATGGGTTTAATGTGTTCAGTTTCAGACCGAAAAACAGAGGAATCTCGGCGGCGGGGGTTTCCGTCGGGTCATTCGCCGCCATTTCGAGCACGGCGACGCCTCTGCCAGTGCTCTGTTTGAGAAACTCTGTTTCAATTTCTTCAGCAATGCCGGATATTTCTCAGATCACCACTCTGTTTCGAGCTTATGCGCCGTTGATTTACTTTCACCCCAAGGAGAAATTCCTGCCGGCGTCAGTGAACTGGTATTTCTCCAACGGCGCTCTGCTTTACAACAGATCCAACGAATCGAACCCAGTCCGGGTTGAACCAAATGGGACGAACCTCCCTCAGGGCGTCGAAAACAACGTCGAGTTCTGGCTGGACCTTCCCATCGACGGCGGCGCAAAAGAGTTAGTGAAACATGGCGACTTACGGAGCTGCCAAGTCTACCTCAGGGTTAAGCCAATGATCGGAGGGATTTTCACGGACATAACGATATGGATATTTTTTCCATTCAACGGACCCGCGACGGCGAAGGTTGGGATAATCAACATTCCATTAGGGAAAATCGGCGAACACATCGGCGATTGGGAGCATATAACGTTACGGGTTAGTAATTTCACCGGCGAGCTGTCGAAGGTTTATTTTGGGCAGCACAGTAAAGGTGAGTGGGTCGACGCGCCGTCGCTGGAGTTCGAAAATGGAAATAAAGTTGTGGCGTACTCGTCGTTGAACGGCCACGCGTCGTACTCGAAAGCCGGCCTGGTAATGCAGGGCGGGGGAGAGATCGGACTAAAAAACGAGACGGCGAAAAGCGAAATGGTGCTGGACACCGGAGCGAGCTTCTCAGTGATAGGAGGCGAGTATCTGGGGACGGCGGTGGTAGCGCCGCCGTGGGTGAACTTCGTCTGGAAATGGGGACCAAAAATTGAGTACAGAATCTCAGAGGAGGTGGAGAAGGTGGAGAAAATCCTGCCGGGAAGACTGAAAGAGGGTTTCAGGAACTTCGTGGACCGATTACCAGACGAAATTCTTGGAGAAGACGGACCCACCGGACCCATAGTGAAGGATAGTTGGAATGGCGATGAACGCAGTTAAAAGCTTCTGAATATCATTAATGTCTGCCAAAAATAAAAATAAAATTTAAAAAAAAAAACGAATTATTGAATTTTAAATGTTTCTAATATTTTAAATTTTATGTATTTAGTTCATTACCATTATTTGGTAATATTTTAAATTACAACGTGAGAATTTATGTAAAGAATTAAATTGTCTTTCACGACAAGCATGGAACTCATAAAAAAATAAAAAAAAGTCTCAAAGACTAAATCCTTACGAACAAGCAAAAAAAACATGATAAGATTATCACTCAATAATAAATATGTAAAAAAAAAAAAAAAAAATGTTCGGAGCCTAATTCTTATTCTATGTATGTAGGTAAGCGTATTCTCGTATGTATTGATTATGTCATTCAAATTAAGAAGAGATTCAAATTTTTAAAAGATCGAATACTAAATCAACACACAACCAATTGAATTTTAATTATTTATGCAATTTAAAGGATTGCAAATTTAATAAAATATATTAATTTTATGTTGAATTATAAGTTTGATTATAATTTTTATTGTTTTTTAAGTTATTCAAAATTATTGTTGAATTATATTAAATTATCTGATTAATGTTTAATAAATTTTGAAATTTTTTATAAAAAAAAAAGGCATTAATTTGACAAATTTCCATTTATTTATTTTTTCCTTTCCTTTTCCCATTTCTCCAACACGCAAAAATAAATAAATACTTATTTATAAAATTTGTTTTCTTGAGATTACCCAACACAAAATAAAACTCATCGAGAATCAAAGGAGTTTCATATGAAATGGCAATAAAAAAACAATAATAATAAATAAAAAAAATGTAGATTTAAACAAGGCGAAGTTCTTCAAAATTCAATCCATTTTCTCTCACTTCTCAATCCAATTCAATCAAAAAAATCTTCGTGTTTAGTTCCAATTTCCGCCATTAATGGGGAACTGCTTTTCTTCATCTTCAACCCCTCCCAAGCCCCTCCCCATCGATTCTAAATTCTCTTTCCGTTCCCCCCTTCCGGCCTGGCACTCCGATGGCGCCAGCAACGGCGGAGGATTTGCTTCTGGCGCAATCGACTTGGGCGGCGGGCTCGAAGTCCGGCTGATTTCGTCGTTTAACAGGATTTGGACCGCCCGGGAAGGTGGGCCGGAGAATCTTGGAGCTACATTCTTCGAACCCAGTTCACTTCCTGAAGGATTCTTCGTTTTGGGATATTTCTGTCAAACAAACAGTAAACCTCTGTTTGGATTTGTTCTCGCCGGTAAAAATAGTGGGTCCGCCGGGGAAGAAGCTCTGCAGAAGCCTGTGGATTATACTCTGGTTTGGAGCAGCGAGTCGTCAAAGATTAAACGAGATGGTAACGGCTATATCTGGTTGCCGACGCCGCCGGCCGGTTACAGAGCCGTCGGCTACATCGTCACAGACTCGCCGGAGAAACCCTCCGTGGATAAAATTCGTTGCGTTCGATCGGATCTGACGGAGGAATGCGAGAAGGAGACATGGATTTGGGGGCTGACGAAATCAATTGACGAGAATCGGTTTAATGTTTACAGTAGCAGACCAAAAAACAGAGGAAGTACGGCGACTGGAGTTTCTACCGGCGCTTTTGTAGCTCTGCCCCCTGCGGAAGCGAGTTTGCCGCCGCCGCCGTTATTCTGTTTGAGGAATTCGAATTCGGTATCGGCAGCTATGCCGGATTTGAATCAAATTGATCATCTGTTTCAAATTTATTCTCCGATTATATACTTTCACCCGAAAGAAAAATACCTACCGTCGTCGGTGGAGTGGTTTTTCTCCGGCGGGGCTCTGTTACATGATAAATCCGACGAGTCAAAACCGGTTCCTATCGAACCGGATGGGTCGAATTTGCCTCAAGGGGGCGACAATGATGGACAATTCTGGTTAGATCTTCCCGCCGACGAGGAAGCAAAAGAGAAATTGAAAAATGGGGATTTACAAACCTCAAAAGTCTATCTCCATGTGAAGCCGATGATCGGAGGGATTTTCACCGACATCGGGATATGGATATTCTTCCCCTTCAACGGCCCAGCGACGGTGAAGGTCGGGCTAATCGACATTCCATTGAGAAAAATCGGCGAACACATCGGCGATTGGGAGCACATTACGTTACGGATAAGCAATTTCACGGGCGAGCTCTGGCGGGTTTACTTTGCACAACACAGCAAAGGCGAGTGGGTCGACGCGCCGTCGCTCGAGTTCGAGAAAGGAAGTAAAGTGGTGGCGTATTCGTCGTTGAACGGTCACGCGTCATACCCGAAGGAGGGGTTAGTGCTGCAGGGGTTATCCGAGATCGGGATTCGAAATGAGACGGCGAAGAGTGGACTGATGCTTGACGCCGGTGAGAAGTACACGGTGGTTGCAGCTGAGTATTTGGCGGTGGCGGAGCCGCCGTGGTTGAATTACACCAGAGAATGGGGACCGAGAATTGAGTATCCGATCACGGAGGAGATCGAAAGGGCGGAGAGGTTGCTGCCGGGAAGATTGAAGGAGGGATTCAAAGGATTTGTGAAGAAGTTACCGAACGAAATTCTTGGAGAAGAAGGACCAACCGGACCCAAGATGAAGGACACTTGGAAAGGAGATGAACGGTAATTCAAAACTTCTTACCCTCGCGGTAAAAGTCATTCACCGTTCAATTTAGATTCAAAAAATAACAATAATAACTGTTGTATTTCCTTATTATAAAAAATATTTTTTATGTATCTTTTCAAAAAATTGAAAAATAAAAAATTACTTTTTTTATTTTTAGAAATTTATTTATTTTAAAATTTTGAATAAGAATTAAAGATTATCTTTAAAAAGTGGAGAAAATAAAAACAAGAAAATTATGAGAAGATGATTTATCTTAGAAACGACAAGGTCAGCAATAATTGAGGAAGGGAAACGATAATAACTGGACCACGTCATAAATAGACCAATTAATCAGACAGCTCATCTTTTTTTTTTTTTTTTTTTT